>NW_020954587.1:14942633-15030602 GCF_900497805.2 Vombatus ursinus | reverse complement strand
TGAGCTCTCCCTAGCTTCCCTTGGAAACAATATTAAATCAAGCCTCTTAGTAGATTCTGGAGCAACAGAACCCACAAAAAGATGGAGTGAAACAATTTTCCAGCTTAAGAAAACTTGAAAGGACTTCAGGAAAGGTCTGTCTCACTTGGGCAAAAGGGGAGCACAGCCCAGCACAGGTGGTGTCTGAGCAAGCCAAAGGGAGGCTCTTAGCCACAGCACAGATCAGCAACCAAGGTCCCATGGCCCTGGCTTAGCAGACCAGCTGTGAGGCCTCCAGTCCCAGCACAGAAGGCAAACTGACAGCCCTGGAACCCAGGGCTCCACAGACATGACTAGGCCAGGCCACTCCAATGGAGTGGGCAAGCCACCAATACCTGAGGCCCTGGCAGAAAAAAGTCAGTGACCAGGCCCCTGGCCCCCAGCACAAGAAGCTTGGGACAGTGCCCCCTATACTACAGGAGCAGAGTTCAACTTTAAAAGTCATGAAATAGACTAGAAAATGAGTGAAAAACAGGAAAGAGTCCTGACCATACAAAGTTACTATGGTGACAGGGAAGATCAAAACACAAACTCAGAAGAGGACAACAATGTCAAAATGCTTACATGCAAAGCCTCAAAGGTGAATGTGAATTGGTTTCAAGCCCAAAAAGTCCTCTTGGAAGAGCTCAAAAAATTATTTTAAAAATTAAATAAGAGAGGTAGAAGAGAAATTGGAAAAAGAAATGAGACGTATGCAAGAGAGAGTCGACAGCTTGGAAAAGGAAAAAGAAAAATCAACCAAAGAAAACAATTCCTTAAAAAATAGAGTTGGCTAAATGGGAAAAAAATCCACTGAAGAAAACAACTCCTTAAAAAGTAGAATTGGTCAAATGGAAAAGGAGGTACAAGAGCTAACTGAAGAAAATAATTCCTTAAAAATTAGAATTGGGCAAGTGGAACCTAATGACTCTATGAGACATCAAGAATCACTCAAACAACATCAAAAGAATGAAAAAATAGAAGAAAACGTAAAATACCTCATTGGAAAAACAACTGACCTTGAAAATAGATACAGGAAAGATAATTCAAAAATTATTGGACTACCTGAAAACCATGATAAAAAAAAAAAAAGAGCCTGGACAGCGTCTTTCAAAAAATCATCATGGGAAACTACCCTGATATCCTAGAACCAGTGAGTAAAATAGTAATTGAAAGAATTTACCAATCACCTTCAGAAATAGATCCCAAAATGAAAACTCCAAGAAATATTGTAGCCAAAATCCAGAACTATTAGGTCAAGGAGAAAATACTGCAAGCAGCCAGAAAGAAACAATTCAAATATCAAGAAGCCACAGTCAGGATTACACAGGATTTAGCAGCTTTTACATTAAAGAGGGCTTGGAATATGATATTCTGGAAGGCAAAAGAGCTTGGATTACAGCAAAGAATCAACTACTCAGCAAAACTGAGCATAGTCTTTCAGGGGAAAAGATGAATATTCAATGAAATAAGAGATTTTCAAACCTTCCTGATGAAAAGACAAGAGCTGAACAGAAAATTCAATCTTCAAATAAAAGACTCAAGAGAAGTATAAAAAGGTAAACAGGAAAGAAAAAAAAATATGTTATTCAATAAGATTAAACTGGTTAAGTCCCTACACAGGAAGATGATACCTGTAACTCTTGAGAACTGTATCTCTATAAGAACAATTAGAAGTATATGTAGACAGAAGATGTGGGTATAAGTTGACTTACCTAAGAAAATCTTCAGGGATTTACAAGTGAATTCAATCAAACATTTAAAGAACAATTAATTCTAATACTAGATTAACTATTTGGGAAAATAGGTGAAGGAGTCCTATCAAATTCCTTTTATGACACAAATATGGTGCTGATACCTAGACCAGGAAGAGACTAAACAGATAAAGAAAATTATAGACCAATTTCCCCAATGAATATTGATGCAGAAAACTTAAATAAAATATTAGCAAAGAGGCCACAGCAATTTATCAACAGTATAAAACACTATGACCAAGAATACAGGGCTGGTTCAACATTGGAAAAATTATCAGTATAATTGACCGTATCAGTAACAGAACTAATAGAAATCATATGATTACGTCAATAGAAGCAGAAAAAAGCTTTTGACAAAATACAACACCCAATCCTATTAAAAACACTAGAGAGTATAGGAATAAATGGAGTTTTCCTTAAAATGATAAGTAATATCTATCTAAAACCATTAGCAAGCATTATCTGTAATGGGGATAAGCTAGAAGCCTTTTCAATAAGATCAGGGGTGAAACAAGGATACCCATTATCACTACTATTATTCAATATTGTGCTAGAAATGTTAGTTTAGCAATGAGAAGAAAAAGAAATTGAAGGAATTAGAATAGGCCATGAGGAAACTAAACTATCAGTCTTTGGAGATGATAAAATGGTATACTTCGAGAATCCTAGCAAATCAACTAAAAAACTACTTGAAATAATTAACAACTTTAGCAAACTTGCGGGATATAAAATAAACCCACACAAATCACTAACATTTCTACATATTACCAACAAAGCCCAGCAGCAAGAAATAGAAAGAGAAATTATTAGAAATTAGAAATTATAGAAAGAAATATTTGGGAGTTTACTGCCAGGACAAACCCAGAAACTATATGAACACAATTACAAAACACTTTTCACACAAATAAAATCAGATTTAAACAACTGGAAAAATATCAATTGCTCATGGATGAGCTGAGCTAATATAATAAAAATGACAATTCTGCCTAAATTAATTTACTTATTCAGTGCCACACCAATCAAACTACCAAAAATTATTTTATAGAGCTAGATAAAAATAACAAAATTTATCTGGAAGAACAAAAGGTCAAGAATATCAAAGGAATTAATTTTTTTAAAATGCAAAGGAATGTGATCTAGCCATACCAGATCTAAAACTTTATTATAAAATGGCAATCATCAAAACTATTTGGTATGTTTTGGCTAAGAAATAGAATGATGGATCAGTGGAATAGATTAGGTACACAAGACACAGTAGTAAACGACTTCAGCAATCTACTGTTTGATAAAACCCAAAGACTCCAGCTTCTGAAATAAGAAGTCACTATTTGACAAAAACTGCAGGGAAAACTGGAAAATAGTATGGCAGAAACTAAGCATAAACCAATATCTCGCACCACATGCAAAGATAAGGTCAAAATGGGTACATGATTTAGACATAAAGTGTGATACCACAAGCAAATTAGGAGAGCAAGGAATAGTTTACCTATCAAATCTATAGAGAAAGGGAAGAATTTATGACCAGGCAAGAGATAGAGTACATTATTAAGGGCAAAATGGATAATTTTGATTATATTAAATTAAAAAGGTTTTGCATAAACAAAACCAATGCATCCAAGATTAAAAGGAAAGCAGAAAGCTGAGAAACAATTTTTACAGTCATTGTTTCTGATAAAGATCTCATTTCTCAAATATATAGAGAACTGAGTCAAATTTATAAGAATACAAGTCATTCCTCAATTGATAAATGGTCAAAGGATATGAACAGGCAGTTCTCAGATGAAGAAATTAAAGCTATCTATAGTCATATGAAAAAATGTTCTAAATCGCTATTGATTAGAGAAGTGCAAATTAAAACAGCTCTGAGGTACCACATCACACCTATCAGATTGGCTAACATGACAAAACAGGAAAATGATAAATGTTGGAAAAGATGGGAAAATTGGGACACTAATGCATTGTTGGTGGTGTTGTGAACTGATCGAACCATTCTGGAGAGCAATTTGGAATTATGTCAAAGAGTAATCAAACTATGCATACCCTTTGATACCACTACTAGGTCTGTATCCCAAATAGATCATGAAAAAGGGAAAAGGACCTACATGTGCAAAAATATTTATAGCAGCTCTTTTTGTGGTGGCAAAGAATAGGAAATTGCCCATCAATTTGGGGAATGACTGAACAAGTTGTGATATATGAATGTAATGGAATACTATTGTGCTATTATAAATGATGAGCAGGCAGATTTCAGAAAAACCTGGAAAGTCTTACATGAACCGATGCTGAGTGAAATGAGCAGAACCAGAACATTGTACACAACAACAGCAACATTATGTGATGATCAACTATGAAAGACTTAGCTCTTCTTAACAAAATAATGATTCAAGACAATTCCAAAAGACTCGTGATCAGAGGTTCCCAAAGAGGGAAATACCTTCTGCCTCCCCCCCCCCAGGGGTGCTAGAACTATCCAGGAAGGGCAGTAGTAGTAGCCTCAGGTGCAATTGGAGGGCATTGAATAAAAACAACAGGGTGGTGGAAGCATAAGAAAAGAAGAGAAGAGAAGAAAAATTTGGAAAACAATTGGTACATGTTTCATTTGTTGTGTAACAAGAATTAAATTTGTAGTGATTACATTATTTTCCAAATAAACACACAAAATGCAAGTTATAAATGATCAGTGGTAAAATCTGGTGACAGGTCTTAACAAGCAAGTGTTGGCAGGGAAATGTGTCGCACATTGTCCAGAAGTCCAGCATGCATCAGCAGGAATATGCGTGGGTGATGACTTGTTTACAATATGATAGTATATGATTATACGACGTAATATTGCATCATCAAAATTTCAATGCAGGAAGAAACACAAATTTACAATAAATTATTAAATTTACGACACATCATTTTTAAAAGAATTTTATGTTTTTTGAAATGATGCAAATTAAAAAAAAAACTGTTAAAGGGTTAAAGAAAGTAGATTTCCAGGGAAGCACTGAGTAATATTTTTTTTGAAAAGGGGGTGATAGGCCAAATAAATTTGAGAACCTCTGCTCATGATGAAAAATGCTACCCACATCCAGAGAAAAAATTACGGAGTCTGAATGCAGATTGAAGCATACTATTTTCACTTTTTGTTTTTTGTTTTTTCTTTCTTGTGCTTTTTCTCTTTTGTTCTAATTCTTCTTTTATAATGTGACCAATGTGGAAATATGTCTATCATGATTGCACATGTATAACCTGTATCATACTGCTTGCTGTCTTGGGGAGGGGGAGGGTAGAGAGGGAGATGGGAAGAAGAAGGGAGAAAAATGTGGAACTCAAAATTTTATTAAAAATGAATGTTGAGGGACAGCTAGGTGGCACAGTGGATAGAGCACCAGCCATGGAGTCAGGAGGACCTGAGTTCAAATCTGGCCTCAGATACTTGACACTTACTAGCTGTGTGACCCTGGGCAAGTCACTTAACCCCATTGTCTAACCCCCCAAAAAATGAATGTTGATAACTATCTTTACATGTAATTAGAAAAAAATAAAATATTATTTTTAAAAATTAATTAATTGATTCAAAATCCTCTAAAGGGCCTTGGGATTTAAACTTTGAGCTCTTCTTGAATAAGGCCACATTCTTATCCTATAAAATGTTTATGTATCAATCAATCAACAAGCATTTATTAAGCACCTATTGAAAGCCAGGCACTCTGCTAGGGCCTGGGGATACAAAGACAAAAAGGAAACAGTTTCTGCTCTCAAAGAGCTTATATTCTATTATAAGAGATAATATATACAACTGTAAGTTTAGACTGAGAGAGAGGGCCCTAGTAGTTGGTAGGATAAAGAAAAGCTTCAAATAAAAGGCAGTGCTTAAGCTGAGTCTTGAAGTAAGAGATGCTATTAAGAAGGTAAGGAGATAGCATTCTAGGCATGGGTGTTCCCAATGTAAAAACACGTAATTTCTGTTTTTGTGTGTGAACAACAGCAAGGTTAATTTGTCTAGATTGTAAAGTCTAAGATGGAGAGTAACATATAACGAGGCTGGAAACATAGATTGGAATCAGGTTATAAAATAGAACTTGAAAAACCGAACAGACATAGTGACCCTAGAAGCAAAAGTTAGTTGTTGGTTTTTTATTGTTTTAGGGATGTGACATGATCACTTTGGCAACCAGGGCAAGTATGGATTGGAGCAGGGAGAGAAGTGGCATGTAGACCATTTAGGAGGCCATTGTAATAGTCTTAGTAAGAGGGGATAATTAAGGTAGTGGCTGTGTGAGTAATGACATGAGTAATGTGTGAGAGAGATGTTGTGCAAGGAGAATATTGGGTATTTAAAAAGAAGAGGGTGAAGAATCAAAAATAATGCTGAGATTGTGACTGAGAAATGGGAAACATGGCGGAGCCCTCAACAGAAGTAAGAAAGTTTGAAAGTGAGTTTGGGACGAAAGACTTTGAATTCTGTTGTTGATGCATTGAATTTGAGACATCTCTGGGTCATCTAGTTTGAAATTTTCAATAGACAATTGGTGATGTGGGATTGTAATTCAGAAGAGGGACTGAGACCCATAAATAGATCCATGAATAATCTGCAAAGAGATGAAAATTTAGATCCGTACGAACTGATTAGGTCACCAAATGAGAATATACAGAGAATAAGACATTAAAAGAACACCTAAAAACATGAAACAACCCTAGATCAAATATTATAAATCTAGACCTGGATGGTACCTCAGCGACCATTTAAGGCATTTTACATGTGAAGAAACTGAGGCCTAAGGAGATTAATTGACTTGCCAAAGGTCATATGTGAAGTAAACATGAGAGGTGGGATTTGAACCCAAGTTCTCCGGCTCCTTGAATACTCCTTTAGTAGATATGTTTTGAATACATCTTTCTCCTAATTTAGTTTTAGTCTCCACAGTCTTTAAGTTTAATAGTTAATAACTTTTTCCTTCAGAAAAGACACATGAGATAAGGTGGGAGGGGAGAGAAAGGTGTCACTTCTTTTCACAGTAAAACACATTTTCTGTGTTGTTAATCTTTTAAGAAACTGTAAAATGAATTCAGTTTGTTAATGACTATATTGACTTTTCTTCTTGCTAATTCTCAAAGCCAAAAGAAATGTGGACAAATCTGAACTCTGCACACTCCTTAACTATAGGCAGATTGTGACCACTTTGTGCCTTTGGTTTCCTTATTCATAAGATGAAAAGAATTTTATATGCCCAGAACCTTCACACATGAGATGACACTGATGCTTTTTCCTAGCAAAGCAAAGCAATGTATCTCCCATTATGTCCCAAACTCTGTGCTAACCTATTTTGAACTTGAAGGCAAATAGCTGTGTGTCAAGAAAGTCACAGAACTTTAACATTCCAGGGAATTACTATACTATTGCACCTCTTTGTGAAAATACAGGTTATAAACAAGACACTGAGCCTGGCAAAAGGTCTTTGAGTCATTGGCAAAGAAGCATCCTTCAGACGCAAATTAACTCTTGGATTACAAACATATTATATCACAGAGGCTATTTGGACCTCCAATGGGTACAAATTCAGGTGGGTGTCCTGAGGCTTTGCCAAACACACAGTACATTAAATGAATTCCAAGATAATATCAAGCATATTATTTGTAGTGGCAACAATATCCTAATTTGTGCTCCCATGCAAGTTGGGCTAATTTTTCCTTAAAACACATTGAAATCATCCTTAAGACTTAATTGGCTTAATGACTCAAGGTTCAGGCTGTTGACTTCACTTCCTGGGCTCCTGAGTACAATACAGCCAAGAATTCCAGAAGTTCACTGATGCTTGCCTGACAGAACATGATGGTCATCTCAGGCAAAGGACCTTGGCTTTGCTGAATTATTTCAGGATATTCTCAAAACATGTCCTTGGTGAATGTCTTTGTCCTTCTGTGGCTATGTAAATCTCATTCTGTTAACTGTTGAACAACCTATGAGTGTCTCATTTCATTCTAGTATCAAATTTGAACCATCAGCAGACTGGCCTGAGGCAGGCCCAGCCTAGAAAATGTCTACCATCCAGAAAAAACAGTTCCCAAATGGTGGTCTCCAGATCTTTAATATAACAGTGATGTCTTATTGAAGGTACAAGTTGAACCAGATGATCTTTGAGGTCCCTTCCAGCTATAAGATTCAGTGCTTCTAGAGAATTTCATAAAATGCTGTGTCTAAAAAGCAGTAAGAGTTATTTCAGGACACACGGTAAATTTGGGGCTAAAGTTGGCACAGAGGATAGAATGTTGCATCCTGGATTCAAATAGACGTAACCTCAAATCTAGCCTCAGACACTTGCTATGTAGTCCTAAGCTAAGACACTTAATCTCTGCCTGCCTCAGTTTCTTCTTCTGTAAAAAGGGGATAATAATAGCACCTACTTCCCACAGTTGTAGGGATCAAATGAGATAATACTTGTGAAGTGCTTTGCAAATTGTAAAGCACTATATAAACACTAGTTATTATCATTATTATTATAGTAGTTTGATAAACTGACTTTTTTTTAAAATTCATGATTAGAAAAAAGTAGAGAAACATGCTGCTTAATCAGCTAATCATCAAATTCCAGATATTCTTTCAGGTTCTGGAACTTTGCTCACCATAATTATGTGTGGAAAACAATTGACCCTTTGTCCTTGGGCCTAACCTCAGAATGCTTGTTGGCTTCTGGAAGCTCGTGGAATCAAGACTAGAAAAGTCAATTGCAAATTTTCTTTAGAAGAGGTGAAGGAGGGAAGGAGAGAATTTGGAATTGAAAATTTTTAAAAATTTTTAAAGAAGAAATGAAGAAAAAGAAACAGAAGTCCCAGTGGGATTTTCCCCTTTTTGTCTTTTGTCTGATTCTGTGGTATGCACAGCCTAAGCTACAGAAGGTGGAAAGTACTCAGAGGAGCAAGAAAATTCCATTAACTTGGGAATACTATGGTTCATTGGCCTTCACAGCCAAGCCATTCAGTATCTTGTGTAGTTGTTTTTCCATGTGGGCTTCCAGGACGCTGTAGGCTAGACTTTCTGGCTCCTACTCCATGGGATGCAGCCTGATTTGTCACCCATAACCCTTATGAAAATACACTGTGTGCAGATGGGAAAAGGGGAACACTGGACGGAGAAGGAAAAAGTGGGAATCAGGTAAAATACTTCTAAAAATAAAAAGAATGAACCCCGCATAAATCTGTAATAAAGCCCTGCCTGAGGACAGTTTTGTTATTAACATTATCTGGTATCATTCTAAAATCTCTTTGGGTTGGCCCTACCAAGACAACCTTTGCAGGGACTCACGGCTCTCTTCCTGCTAGAGGGGAAAAAAAGAGAGACAGAGATTTCAAAAACTATTTCTGGCAAAAGGATTTCATTTAAGAGCCACATTTCACATTTTCCTCCTTTTTCCATAGCATATTTTAAACACTTAGCTGTGTCTTCTACCATGGAGAGGAACTTTAGAGCCAAAAGTACCTTACTGAAGGAAATGTGAAAAATCAGAACTTTGAATAATTTCACTGAATTGACTTGGGAGGAAAAGAAAACATCTATCTCTGTTGACCCTTAAAGTATTTTAAATCCATTAAATAGACTTTAGATGGACCTACATCACAACTCAGAAATTACTGCACAAACATTCCACCTCACCATCATCCCTAAAGGCAGAAATAGAATTTGAAACTACAAAGCCAAATAAGAATGCTCTAAGGTCACTAATAAAGGATTACAGCAAAGTTCCATGCAAAATAGAACAAATGAATTTAAAGAAAACAGGCTAAACCCACTGGTTTCCATCAATATTAAATACAAATAAGAAGGAACTTGCCTCATAATTTCTCTTCACAAAATAGTTTCTTCCAGATCAATAATGAGATAAATACTTTGAATTCAGTTCAAGTCAATAAATATTGGGTTTTCACCATGTACAGACACAGGTGATAAGTGCTAAGGGAGACACAAATGTAAGATATGGCACCTGCTCTCTGCCTTCAGGAAGTTTGCAATCTAGAGAGAAACATAAAATACTCACAAATAGCTACAAATCAAAATAGAACATAAGTATACAAAAGATAGGAAAAATAAAGTGGGAGATTTCGGGGAAGAAGAAAAGAGAATATTTAGTCATTGCTTATTAAAGTAGCATAAGAGTGGACTTCAAGCCACACCTCTGCTGAATAAGAATGGAACTTTGAGTTCCGAAACACAAAACAATTTTTAATTTTAAGATTGTTTCTGTTGTTATCTATATATATATATATATATAATATGTATATACACATTCACATACATATATTTTTAAATGCTCTAACTATAAAGAGGCCTAACGAAGCCTATCTCGGTCTCAGTGTCCATCCTAATTGGAAAGAAACAATGTCCCCAATAATAAAAAAAAAATAGTAGATAATGCAGAATTCACCTATTATCCAGCTACGTTTTGGCTGCAAATTTGACTTCTTAATTATGGTTATCTGAAGACTGGGATTAAAATTAGTCTTCTTTCCCTAAGACTGTATCAGTTGTGTGGGAGGAAAAGACTTGGCTAGGAACATGCCTGGGAATTGAGGTGGAAGTTGAGGATTTAACATTTTTTGTATAAATCATTTTCATGCAGTTAATGATGAGTAGGTTTCCATTAGGAGCTACAATGACAAATTGGTGTATACATTTGCTATGCTTTATTTCTTAGCTCAGAGCTCAAGTCTGACAGCATTTCTGTGTAAAGATATTTTGGTCCTCATTTTTAGAGATGGGGTAATGAGCAATAGAGGGAGTGAATGTGTTGTCAGTGGAAGGGAGAGTCTTCTAATTCTCAGTAGAATTGTTGTTGTTGTTGACCAGAATTAAGTGAAAAATCTTTACATTACTTACTACAACCAAGAAAATGTCACATGTACTTCTTTTTAGTTCCAATCCTGTGAATTTATCAGTTTATCAGAGGCAGGGTCTGAATGATAGTCTTCTTGACTGTAAGGACTCCCCCCAACCCCCTCCGTCTACTAGGTTATGCTGCCCCTTGCTCCAAAAGCACTAAGCACATGTTATCGGACATAAAGAATAACAGAAGTTGATTTAGATGATTCAGAGGAGCTTGTGCCTGCCCCCAAAGAACGATTCAACTAAGTGCATAGAGGTAAATTCCTCTGAAATCCTTTGCTCTAATCTCTCAATTACTTGAGTGTGCTCTAAAGATATTTCCCAGACTACTACTATACTTCAAGCACACATTTTACAGATAGATGGCGACAACCACAGATTGGAGAGCTAGGGAATTACATTTCTTTCTGGTGTTTAGTTTAGATACCAGATAACATAAATGAGTGGGTTTATCCTGTTTTTCTTTTCTTTAAATTCATTTGTTCTATCTTACATGGAACTTTGCTATAATCCTTCAGTTTGGAGGTTGTTGTTTGTTTCAGCTGCTGCTTTTTCATTCGGTTTTACTTTAGTAAAATCTCCCAGATGGACAGGGAAATAGAGGAGACAGAGAAGAGATAGGATAAAGAACAAGAAAGCATAAATCTATTTAGATGGACAAATACCCTTACAAATAATTTGTACAGTACAGCTACAGCTTTCAGATCCCAGAGAAGGATTTGTGGGTTAGTATGAATGTGTGAATTCAAAATAGCTTTATTTTTGTGGGTAGTAAGTACTCAAGGTTGTAGAGCCCTGTTTCAAACAGCTGTTGGTAGTTTTCCACCAGTTTTGATCTTCTTTTTCTCTTTGTCACTTGTGCCCCATAAAAACACCCACAGCAAAGAAGGATAAGTGCTTTTGCTTCTGCCACCCACTAATCAAATGGCATGTGGGGACAAAGTTTAGGAGGTCAAATATTCCTTCCTTTTTGTTTTTTATGTGTTCTTCTGCATAAATAGTTCTCAGCATGACATTAACTATCCATACTCTAAAGATTTTGGAGGCCCACTTATAAGGATACACTTTAATGAATGATCTCCTTGCCAGTCTTAGAAAGAAAAACCAAGGCAAATGTTCGTGGGATTAATTATAAAGTATGCTGAAACGGACACTTAAAATAGGGCTTTAGGATTATCTTCTCGGTAACTAGAAACTAACGTATTCCTGAAACACATCTTTGTGTTTGAGTCCACATGTCTGAGGATACTTGGCCCAAAGAAAAAGAAAATCCTATAATTGTATGAATCAAAAGTCAAAATTTCTCATAACTGTTATGGTACCTTAACCAATTATAATTTTCTTACCACTGTTGCTGGATCCTATCATGGAAGATACAACATAAATTCTCTCCCCCTTTTTTTTTTTTTCAAAAAAAGGAAAACAACTTGATTTTTTCCACTCCTTTCCAAAAAAGGGGCGGGGGGTGAAAACACTGCACTACTTTTTTTAAAAGGCAATCTGAGTTAAGTAACTTGACAGGGTCACACAGTTCCTAAGTGTCTGAGGCTAAATTTGAACTCAGGTCCTCCTTACTCCACTGTACCACCTAGCTGCCCTAATACTTTTAAATGATGGTTTTTAATAGAGGAAAACACACAGCAAAATTTTGGGGTGAAAAACATTTAGTGATTCATTATTACCACCACCACCACCACCATCTCCAATTTAGTTTCCTAAAAAATAACAAAAATTGTTAACATACACCCATTTGATTTAAAATTGACTTGTTAATTTAGATCAGTGTCAAAATCCTTTTTTTTCCAATTCCTGTAAATGTAATATGATTAACAAGGGCTATTATTTATTTTCAGGAATTTTTTCTTAGATTACTTTTGTAGGTATACAAAAGAGGCATTGTATTTTAGGTGAGAGGTATTCACGTATGCATTTAATACCAATAATTTTATACGTATCACTTACGTACGTATAACATATATGAATTTCATCTTCAAAGAGTTCTCAGATATTATCTAATTATTTGACTATTGTGACCCTAAATGTACCCTCATACAACGTATAGGAACAAGAGTAACTTTTCAATACAAAAATAAAGATTTGATGTGTGAAAGTAACTAACCTACCACTTCTGAGGACTAAGGCATCCATTTATAGTGGCATATTATGGACCAAACATAATAGAATTATAATATAAGCAAATAATTCCTCTGATCTTAATAATGTTAAAAGATCACAAATCAGAGGAGACAAACTCACTGTTAAGTTTCTGAGGTCTACAAGTATCTCTAAAGTTACTATGTTACTCCCTGCATGACATTAGAAAAATGCAAAAAATACAACTTAAATGACTTCTAATATTCAGTTTTTTCAGGAGTGTCTTACTCTAGAACTATATCATTCTCCACCACTTAGCAGAATATGCTTTTTTAAAAGGTGACTTTTGTGTTGTCAGCAGCCACACTACAGAAATGAAGACAACCCAAGTATAAAACTGACATAAATGAAAGTAAATTTTTTGGGATACAGCTGTGATGTACAATCAGCTGGTTCTGATAAGATTAAGGAAGGCCACTACTGATTTGGACCCTAAGTATTTCTAATTAGAACCAGTATGGGATTCCTAGCTTTAGGAACATTGCTGATCCCTAACAGCATGAGCACTAACAGATGAAATACAAGAAGGGTTTTTTGGTTCTCCCATTCTTACAGAAGGGAAGGTTATTTCCTCTTGTATGCAATTTCCCTAATTGCAAATTCATACCACTGGAGGATTATGGGTCTGAGACTGAACTTAACAATTTAACTTCATAGCAATCCTTGGTCTTGGATTTATGAAGATTCTTATTTTCCGCCAAGATCATAATGAGGCTACTTTTCAGATGGTTGATTCATCTATATGCTCAAACAGTGGGATCAGGCAGATAGCAGATAAGCCATAGTAATTCAGGGTCAGTGATGAGGTAGAAAGCTCTGAGACATCTTTAAACAAAACAATGAAATAAACAATACATTTTTCTTTTCTAGTACAAATGGTTTTCTGAATAAAATTACATAAAACATATGTATATAAGAGATACATAAGAAATTCACTAATACAATACATATCAGGGAATCTAATTCAACAAATGCTACTAAAACATGTTTCTAATCAAAAGAAGCTTATACACTTGTTTTCTTCGAAAAGATAGGATAATGTAGGTATGTATTTGTTATTTGATTTTTGCAGAAGAGAAGTGATCCTTTAACTTCAAAATGAAACAACCTCTCCCTCAAGTCACTGTCTTAGAAAAAGGGAAAGGGCATAACCACTCCCCCTGATGATTATCCTGACTATTGTCAACTACTCCATCATATGATTTTCTTAAGCAAATAAAAACAATATGAAAGAAAAAAAAACAAAAATCTACATGTACTTTTTTCTCCTGCTTTTAAGAAAGAATAATTGCAATAAGTAAAGTTAAATGGCTCTAAAATGTGAGGAAAGGGAGTTATTTTGGAAGAGTACTAATAATCTGCAGTTGGAAGAAAATCCTATTTACTGGGAGGAGGCTTTTCTTTACTTATGGCTTCAGAATCTAGCTTTATTACTTTGGATACAGGCCTCAACCTTTCTCCAGAAATGAGAAGTTAGAGCCATACAGAACAGAATGCACAGGTCTTATTTCAGTCCTTCATCTTTGAGATAGATCAATCTACAAATATAGGAGCATAAAAAGGCTCCCAACATATAGCCCAACTCTAAAGTTTGTGGATAAGTTTTATCTACATCAAAGTTACAGTTGTTATTTTATTTTATTTGAATAGATTACATAAAATTCTAGGAGTTTTTTAATAAGCAATTTTCAGATAGGAAAATATTACATCCTGCTGGTGAATCACAATTAGTACAGAGAAAACTTTTGGACTCGGGAAATACAGTTATTTGTTGCATAATGCAAAGCTGCAATTGTGATGCTACTTAAACCCCTTCTTTAAAAAATTAAGTTTCATTAATGCCTTTTGTTTTCAAATCATAATCATTTCTGGATGGCTTCTTACCCCAAACCAAAGTGCAGCTTTCCTTTTAATAAAGAAAAAACAAATAAGCAAAACAAACCAATCCATCAACCATACTTGGTAGTATATGCAACATTCTATACCCATAGTTCTCCACCGCTCCAGCAAGAGGAGGGAAGTGCATTTCCCTGTCTCTCATTTTAGGGCGAGATTGATCTTTACATAATGCCTAGCAGTTATTTACATTGTCATTGTTGTAGTCCATGTGCATATTATTTTCCTGGTCCTGCCTACTTCACTTTGCATCAGTTCATACAAATCATGTTTCTTTGAATTCCTCATACTCATCATTCCTTATGGTAAAATAATATTCCATTACTTTCATATATCACATTTTATTTAACCAGTCCTCAGTGAATGAACACCTGCTTGTTTATAATTCTTTGCTGCCACAAAAATTGCTACTATAAATATTTATAGCTTTATATGTATATATATGTATATAATATTATATGTGTATATGTATGTGTGTATATATCAGAGGTATGTAATTATATATGCATGTATACATATCAATACATATACATACATATGTGTGTGCATGTGTGTATATGTATAGAGAAAGATATATAAATATGTGTATATGTGTATGTATATAGAATAAGTCCAAATTGCCGTTCTGAATAGGTGGAACTACTGAATCTTCAAGCTTATTTTATTTTAGACTTCTCTAGTGACTAGTGACTTGGAGCAATTTTTCATTATATCCTTAATACTGAGGAAGCATGCTGAGACATTCTTTTCTCCTAAGGATAAAATTAAGAAATGATATTATTTCTCCTCCTTGCCTAAAGATCTTGCTCCCAAACCTTATCTGTACTTAATCAGGTTCCAAAGAAACAATGTCCTACTGCAGTGATTCTCACCTTCTTTGTTCCACAAATCCTTTTCAACAACAGCAACAAAAATATGTTGTGAACCTCCAGGGTAATTTAATACACTACTCAAAATATTATTTTAGATTTATTGTGTGCTTGCAGTATCTACAATGATAAATTTTACCCCCAAAGCTCCAAATTAAAATTTAAATCATATAATTATAATTACAAAATACATTTTAGTTTATTATTATACAAATTCAAATTATTAAATTATTAAACACTAATTTTAAAATAATTACAACTGTTTTACGTGGGCTATTCTATAAGAATTAAAATAAATAATCCAACAAGACCTTATATGCTTACTATTAACTATGACTTCATATTAAATTTCTTTATTTTATAAATTTTGCCAAATATAAATAACATTTCTAATGAAATAAGTTACAACTTGGAAAAATCTATATACAACTTGGAAATAATCTATATAAACTTAATTTTGATGTTAAACTTTTTTGTGGTTTTCAAACAGCCTGACATTTATACAGTAAGAATGTAATTATTCCTAACATATTGGTTGTGGTATTATACAGCTGGTGAAGTACAATTATTAGATAACAAAGGAAAATAAAGGAGTTAATTGGGTTTAGTGTACAGAATACAAATGAAGATATGCACATGTGTCTGACCATCCCTTGGAAATCTGTAAAACCTCTGTGATGGTTTGGAAACAATTTGGTGATAGATTGAGAACCTGCAAGAGCATGTTGCATTTAGCAGTGGTCAGTTTGATGTAATCACTACACAAATACCAAAATTATTGGTGCACATGATCATGATGGTTTTGATTTCCTGCAAAAAAAAAGCCTATAATTCTTTAAACATGAATATGCATAATATGGGAACATTTGTACATGTTTGGGCAATTATTTACTACTTAAGTTGACATTAAAGCATGTTTAATGTGGTTCCCAAACCACTCAATGGGAACTACTGTCTTATTTTGAAATGCTTGACATCTTTTTTCCCTCATCAAATCTCTAATCAGTTCCTAGACTCAGTCAGAGTCAGAAAAGAATCCTCCCCCCTGAAGCATATTGGTGTGGTAACCAAACTAAGATCAAGAGCTATATTTTGGCTAATTTAAATAGTATCTCTTTGTTTACCTCTGACTATATTTAAAGGAAAATCCTTAGAAAGAGAGAGAAAAGAGGTAATATCTTAACCAAAAGACATGCCCTGTGAGTTTTTTAAAGACTAAGTCAAGGGAGGTGACTCTTTTGTTCATACTGGACCTGATTAGGTTTCCAGAAAGTCAGATCATCTTCCAAGGGTTTACTTACATACTAAATACCTTGGAAATATCTGATGCAAATATTTTCCTATTCAATAGATTCCCTTCTTAGCCCAGCTGCATTAACTCCAGACATATAGAAGTTTTTAATATTATGGATTCAAAATTTTGTTTTTATGACAAGCTTTATCTATTGATTAATTAAGAATTCTTTCCCTAGCCATAGTTATGAAAGGTATCTTTATTCATTTAGATAACTGTCTTAATCTACTTGTGTCTCAGCTATTCAAGACATAGCTATTTTTCCTTCATATTCATTCTTCCAACCCACCCTCCAATTATTAATACTGGAGGTAGCAAAAGAAAGATGAATTTATAAGGTGATAAATCACAACCATTTATTCATTAAACATTCATTGAGTGCCTACTTTGTGAAAGGTTCTGTGCTAGGTAGTTGCTATGAGAGATTTTAAAAAAGTATGGTATGTTCCTGCCTTCATGGAGTTTCCTGTCTAGTAGGAGATGTAGGGGAGTGTGTGTGTGTGTGTGTGTGTGTACAGAGAGAGAGAGAGAAAGAGAGAGAGAGAAAAAAAAACTTTACACTACATTCACACGTGAAAAATGCCTCTGATGCCACAGCCTGTTTAACATGAGACTGAAGAGCCTATTTCCAGGACAATCTTGATGATGTGTAAGTGTCTTGATGATGGAAGTGCCTTTAAAAGACCTTGGAACATACATAGATATTCCAAAACTTGTTCCAAACTGCAAATCATGTGGTAAATGGCAGCTTCTTGATTAGCTGAGTAGTTAGAATGGGGGGGGGTGCCTTTTCTAATGCCATCAGCTTAAGTCCCCACCAGTTTATTCCTTCATCATTACATTCTAGTGACTGGTGCCCCAGTTCCATTTAATTATTTAGTATAATTAGCTTCTTGCAAAGATATATTTCCTGCAAAGAGATATTTACTTCAAAGAACAAAAGTTCAAACACTTCCCTCCCAACACTTCAGGGGCACACTCTTCCCTATACCACCTCAGTTTCTAGGGAGAATGAACTCAAATTTAGTACAGTTTTTGCACTCTCCCATCTCCCAACTCGGTACATTTTCACTGGCTGTCCCCCAAGTTTAGAATTCTCTCTTCTCCATCTTCTGACTTCCTTCAAATCTCAGCTAAAATTTCACCTTCTGCAAAAAGCCTTTCCCATTGCCTTCCTTCTGAGATCACCTCCAATTTATCCTGAATATATCTTCTTTGTACATAGTCAATTATGTCATTTTGCTTCCCCCATTAGATTGTGAGGTCCTTGAGGGCAGGGTCTGTTTTTACCTTTTATTATATCTCCAGTGCTTAGCACAGTGCCTTACATGTAGTAAGCACTTAATAAATGCTTATTGATTTGACTTGACTTGAACACACTATAGGCAAAGCTTAAATCAGACTTAGACCAACCAATCAAATTTGAGGTTTTAAAACATAATCAGTACCCTTGGACCATAAAAATCCAACTGAAAACCACTTTGATACTTACAAGTAAAAAAGAACCTACTTTAAAATGATATACTTCAAATTTTTTTAAAGTTGTTCTTCTCTGCTTCCACAGTGACCAGGCCAGGAGGGCATCCTGTGGGTAGTATAGCAGCAATGGCTCATAACTAGACAGCAGCTAAAAAGCTCAACAGTCTGCCAAAGGGTTGACTTGGTGTTTTCCTGAAGCCAGTGAAAGTTCGGCAATATTCTTTTATATAGCTTTCCCCACCAACCTAAGCCTGTGTTTAGAATGCAGACATGTCTGAGTGAAGTAGGAAGAAAGGAACAGAGTTTCCTTGCACAACTCCAATAACTGCAGGAACATGAGAACATGCCTGCTTTCATCTGTATGGCGAGGTGGACCACCCCTCTTCAGTGACTTCTGAGACCCTACCACAACACATACTTAGAAATGCTGCTCTACTACATGGACCAAGATGGTGCAGTAGAATCAGAGGCATCCTGGAGCCACCTTGAACTGGATATAGAGAGTTGATTGTTAAGTTTTCGGTGTGAGCATTCATACAAAAGAAATCAGCAAATGCTACAAATCAGGGTTTGACTTGAGAAAGTGCAGAGAAAATGTTAAAGTGCGGATTAAACTTAAAAGTGTAGTATGTATACATTTTTTGAGAGCCAGTTGTTAAACATTTACCAGTACATCCCTAAGTAAAAGGAAATTAGAGCTCAGCTCTCCCCACTACCAAAGGGAAAAAAAATCCAGATTACCACACAACAAACTCTCCATAAAAGTGGTAGCTACCATCCAGATCACCTAAGGGATGAATATAAAAGTTTTCAGAGCTAAGAAAATGCCTCAGCTGGAAGTGGGGGGAAGAAGGGAGAAGCATCCATGTGAACCTCAGTTCTGGCTATCCTTTGCTTTTAGAGGAGGAAAAAACACCGGGAGCGGGGAGAGGGATGGAGTGAGACAAGGCCTTAGCAGATTGTGAAAGAAAAGGACCTCAACATAGTGAGGTAGACAAAATTTAAAAGTCCCTTATCCCTCCCTTCTCCTACCTGCCCCTCAAAGAAAGGGCCTCAAGTGTGTCTATTGCAACAGTGGAGAGTCAACCTCAGACTTAAAGGCAGATTTTTTAAAAAAGACTCCCCTCCTCTTTCTTTTCCTCCCAAGGAAAGGGCTTCAACTATGGCTAATCACCAAAGGAGAGAGAGAGAGAGAGAGAGAGAGAGAGAGAGAGAGAGGATAGTCACTGCCCTTGGTGAAGCAAAAGGTACTGATCAAAAGAAGGAATCCTTACTTATTTTGACTCACAAAGAAAGGGAGTCTAAGTTAAAGAAAGAACTTTAAGGCAAAGCAAAAGTCCTCCACTTGATCTGATCCCCATAATAGGGAAGATCTAGAACTCAACTCCTGGGGCATCAGCAACAAAAATGAGCAAGTGAAAAAAAAAGCATACTAAAGTACTTTTTATAATGCTCGAGATGACCAAGACACAAACTCAGAAAAGGAGAATAACTCAAAAATACCTACAATCAAAACCATGAAGAAATAAAGCAACTTGCTCAAACAAAAAATTAGAATTCTTAGAAGAAATTATGCAAGATTTTTTTCTTTTGGAGGCAATGGGGGTTAAGTAACTTGCCCAGCATCACACAGCTAGCTAGTAAGCATCTGAGGCCAGATTTGAACTCAGGTCCTCCTGACTCATGGGCTGGTGCTCTATCCACTGTGCCACTAGCTGCCCCAAAAGTTTTTAAAAAGAGTTTTTAAATGCCATTGAGCTATTGAGGAGAGACTTGAAAAAAGAATCAATAGTTTAATGCAAGAGACACAAAACCTTACTAAAGAAGCGGAAAATGTAGAGTGAGATATTTCAAAAGGAAAAAGATAAAGGACTACAACAAAGAACAGCAAAAAATGAAGTCAGCAAAACTGAATATAATTCTACAAGGAAAAAAATCTTCAATGAAATAAAGAAAATGAATTGCTTACATTCTAATGGGAGATGGGGAAATGAAAGAGTTCTTTCAGAATCCTAATGCTTTATGGGGTCATAGAGGTAATCAAATGAGACAGAAGGCCTATAAAGAGTTTTGTTGTATTTTTAACAATGCTAGGGGAAGAAAGGGAGAGGAATGGATATAGTAAGGGACAATGGGACAAAGGATGGAAGAATTTATTATCTCACATAATACAACTGTGGAAGAAGTAAAGGGAGCTGGTATCAATTGAAAGTAAATTTCATCTAAACTGGTCAAAAGAGGACAGAACATACATATACACAAAGATTTTGGTGCAGGAATACATTCAACTCAACAATGAGACATATGAACCTGAGGAAAAATTCAAGGAGAGATCAATCATAAAAACAAACCCTAACCTTGGAGAGGGGATAGTAAAAGTGAATTTAAAAGGAAAGAAAAAAAGGTTAAGAATATTAAATAAAGAGGGAGTGAGGAATATAGAGAAGAAAAAGTCCAAGAAAATAAGATGGAGGGAAATACACAATTATGGGATGAACTCACACATAAAATGAAAATGAATAGCAGAATGGATTAGAAAGCAAATTCACCACTATGTTGGTTACTTAAAACACACTTGAAACATAAAGATTCAGGCAGAATTAAAATAAAGGATTAGAATAGGAGAAAAATCTAGTCTGCCTCAAATAGACAACAGCAAAAAATCACAGGTAGCAATTACGATTTCAGAAAGGTAACAGCAAAAAGAAACAATTAAAAGATTAACAGGAAAACTACATTTTGCTAAAAGATAACAAAAACAATAAATTAATTTAAATACTTAACATATATACATGAAAAGTTAAGTGAATTCCAAAGAAAAAATAGAGTAAAACTGTCATAGTGGAGAACCTCAATATACCCCTCTCAGCCCTAGATGAATCTAACCAAAAAAAAAAAAAATAAGAAAGAAGTTAAACACATGAATAAAGTTTTCAAAAAGTTAGTGTGAGCACCAACCCTGGAGTCAGGAGAATCTGAGTTCAAATTCAGCCTCAGACACATAACACTCACTAGCTGTGTGACTCTGGGCAAGTTACAACTCCAATTGCCTTACCAAAAAACAAAAATTAGTATGATAGACTGTGGTTATTACAGAATGGTAATAGAAAAGAGTATATATATTCTCAAGTGTAATGGCACCTTTACAAAAATTGACCATATAAATATCTCCCCCCAAAATTCAGAAAAACAGAAATATGCATATTTCCTTTATTGATGACAATACAATAACAATTATATTACATAAAAGGGCCACTAAAAAATAAAAATCAACTAAATAACTTAATCTCAAAAATTAGTAAGATAAAAGAACAAATCGGAGAAATGTTGGATAACTTCATAAAAGATAATGAAATCAATGAGACAACATGCCAAAATTTGGAGGATGTAGCCAAAGCAGTCTTTAAAATAAATTTGATAGGGACAGCTAGGTGGCGCAGCAGATAGAGGTCCAGCCTTGGAGTTAGGAGGACCTGAGTTCAAATCCGACCTCAGACACTTGACACTTACTAGCTGTGTGACCCTGATTGCCTCACCAAAAAGCAAAAAAAAAAAAAAAAAAATTACTTCTATAAAATAAATTTAATAATGCTAAACTTTTTATTAACTAAGAAGAAAAAGCACCTCAAAAAATCAAGAATACAGCTAAAAAATTCTTTAAAAACAAAAAAAGTGTTAAAACCTCAATTAAACATCAAAGTAGAATTCTGAAAATCAAAGAAGAAATTAACAAAAAAAAATTTTAAACCATTGAGCTAATAAATAAAACTAGGAAATGCTTTTTAAACAATAAAATATGAAAATGATTAACTAATTTAATTCTTTTTAAAAGAGGAAAATCAAATTATGAGCATCAAAAATAAAAAAGAAAAATTCACAATAAATGAAGAAGAAATAAGGGATATTATTAGAAACTATTTTATCCAACTACATGTCAATACAATGGACAATTCAAGTGAAGTAAATAGATATTTACAAAAATATGTTTTTGCTTTGTTTTATTCAGTTATATTCATCTGTTCATGACCCCATTTGGCATTTTAGGTTTGTTTTGTTTCTTTTTTTTTTTTTAGCAAAGAAACTGGAGTTGTTTGCCATTTCCTTCTCTAGCTCATTTTACAGATGAGGAAACTGAAGCAAACAGGGTTAAGTGACTTGCTCAGGGTCATACAACTAGTAAGTGTCTGAAGACAGATTTGAACTCAGGAAAATGAGGCTTCCTGAGTCTAGGCCTGACACTCTATCCACTACATCACTTTGCTGATTCTTACAAAAATATTATATGTATGTGTATGTGTGTGTGTGTGTGTACATATATATATATATATACACACATATATGTATGTGTGTGTTTGTGTGTGTGTGTGTATAAACAAGAAATGGAGAATTTAAACAATCCAATCTCAAAGGAAGAAATTTAACAAGCCATAAATGAAAAAAAAACCTATGCCCAGATAGATTCACAAGTGAGTTCTATCAAAAATTTTTAAAAAAACTGACCAAATATTGCCAAAAATAACAAAAGAAGGGATGTTACCAAATTCCTTTTGTAAAGATAAAGTCTGAATACATAAACCAGGGTGAATCAAAATAGGGAAAGCAAACAATAGACCAATATTTGTAATGAGCTTCGTTACAAAAAAATTTAAATAAAATATTAGCAAAAAGGCTTAAACAACATATTACAAAGATTATACACTATGACCAAGTTGAATTTATACCAGGAGTGCAGGATTGGTTCAACATAAGGAAGACTATAAACATAACTGAACATTTTGAATAACAAAGACAACAAAATCAATTGTACCAAGACATGTAGACAAAGCTTTTTAAAAAAACACAACACCCATTTCTTTTTAAAAATACTGGAAAACAAAGGAATAAATAGACCTTCCCTTTAAAAGATAAATAGTATTTATCTAAAACCAAAAGCTAGCATATGTAACAGGAATAGACTAGAACCCTTTCCAATAAAATCAGGGGTGAAATAAGGATGTCCATTATCACCACTTCTATTTCAGTAGTACTAGAAATGCTGGCTATGGCAATGAGATGAAAAAGAAATGAGAGAATAAGTGCAGGTAAACAAGAAAAAATATATCTAATTTTTTTTTTACGGATGATATAAGGATGTACTTTAAAAATCCTAGAGTCAGCTAAAAAAATTAATTGATAACTTCAGCAAAATTGCAACATATAAAATAAATCCATACACACCATCAGCATTTCTATACAATACTAATAAAACCCAGGAGGAAGTGACAGGAAGAGAAATTCTATTTAAAATAAACAAAGAATATATAAAATACTTGGGAGGTAACCCACCAAGATACATATAAAAACTATTAAAACTACACAATAAAATACTGTTTACAGAAATAGAAACCCAAATAATTGGGAAAATAGTTATTAGTCATTGGTAAGTATAAATAAAAATAGTAACACCTAAATTTATTTATTCAATGACATATCAATTGAGCTACCAAAGCATTACCTTATAGAACAAGAAAAAATAAAAATGAAGTTCATATGGAGTAAAAAATGTCAAGAATATCAAGGAATAAAATGAAAAAAAGTGAGAATAAAAGGGTCCTGGCAGTAATAGATCTCAAACTATACTAGAAAGCAGTAATTCTTTTTTTTTAATTAGTACTAATTTTTAAAAAATAGTGAAACAGAATAGGCACACAATATACAGAGGTTAAAAAAACTATGGCAATTAAAAACCTAGTGTTAAATAAACATAAACATTCTAGTTACTGGGAAAAGGACTCACTACCTCTTTTTTTTTAAAAAAAACTGGAAAAATTGGATAGCAGTATGGAATAAATTAGATTTAGACCAACACCTCAAGCCTTAAACAAAAATAAGTTCCACATAGATACATGACCTACCTATAAAAGGCCACATCATAAATAAATTAGAGAAACATGGAGGGGAGATGATAGCAAAGGGATTTATGGTTAATGACCAAACAAAGGGTAGAGAGGATTACAGAAGATTAAATGGATAATTTTTATTAAAGAAAGGTTTTTGCACAAACAAATTCAATAAAGCTAAGATTAAAATAGAAGCAACTGAAGGGAAATCTTTACAAGTTTCTCTGATAAAGGTTTCATTTCCAAGATATATAAAGAGCCAATTCAAATTTATAAGAATACAAGCCATTCTCTAATTGACAAATTGTCTAAGGATATAAATATATTGTTCTTAAGAGAAGAAATTCAAGCTATCTATGGCTATATTAAAAAATGTTCCAGATCACTAATAATTAGAGAAAAGCAAATTAAAGCAATTCTGATGTTCTACCTCACACCCACAAGTTGGCAACAATGATTTTTTTAAAAAAGGAAAATAACAAATGTTTGAGGGGATGTTCATGGACCTCTAAATGGGTACAACCATTCTTGAAAATAATTTGGAAGTATATAGAAAAATTTATTCAATAGTGCATACACTTTGACACAGGTAGGCCTTTGCCCAAAAGAGATGAAAGAAAGAGGAAAAGGTCTTATATGTATAAAAATTTATACATATTTATAACAGTTCTCTTTTTGCTATGGCATAAAGAGAAAGAAAGACAACCAAGAGAATGTCCATCATTTGAATGGCTGAATGAATTGTGACATATATATATAATGGATGTTTCTGACCATGCAATCAGAAATAAAGAAATAGATAATTTCAAAGAGATCTGGAAAGACATGGATGAACTGATACAGAGTGAAGAACAGAATCAGAAGAACAATTTGTACTATAACATCAGTATTATAAAAATGAGCAACTTTGAACACACATGAACTAATGAAGAATGAAGTGAGCAGAGTCAAGAGAACAATTTATAAAACAACAACACTAAATAAAGACAAACAACTTTGAAAGCTTTAGTAAGAGCTCTGATCAACACAATAACTATCCATGATACCAAAGTATTCATGATAAAGCATGCTATTTAGCTCCTAGCAAAAAGGTACTGGATCTATGGTACAGAATGGGATGTACATTTTTGAACACAGCTAATGAGGGAGTTTTGCTGGACTGCATATCTGTTACAAGAAATTTTTCTTTTTTTTTTAATTAGTGGGAAGTAGGAGGAAAAAAGATATTGTCTGTTAATTTAAAACATGAAATACTGTTCTTCAGTTCATCCTTCCCAGATAGGACCAAAAAATATATCCTGCATACTTCATTTAATTAGCCCCAAACCCCCGATTCAGAGTCAGATTCTTTCATTGTAGTTCCAACAGTACATATACAAACATTAAATTAAATTTTGGGGCATGGGCACTCACAAAAGCCACTGACAGAAAGAATCACAGACCAGCAGGTCAGCTTTGAAAGTTGCATGTTGAATTGATTATATACTTGAAAAGAAAAGCAAGCTGCATACAACAGAGATTCATAGCATCATGTACAACCCTCTTTCTATTCTACTGAGTATATATGTATATACACATACATATAATATGTAAGTATATGGAAGTGCTCATTTTAGCACTTGATATTGATATTGATAATTGATATTAAGCTAAGAATATTTTTAAAAACATTGTAAAAAGGTTGCATAAAATCCATAATAAACATCACATCAATTTTCTATTATTATCTAGTATTTATTAAAGGTTTGCCCTATGTTAAACACTATTTAGAGCATATACAAAACTGGGCAGCACTAAAAAGAGGAATGATTGCTGACAGAGAAGTCCAAGTAGAGAATGAAGAGCAAGAATGGAAGAGAACTCAGGAAATCCCTTCCACCCACACCCCAAAAGTAGAGAGCCTAAAAAAAATTGTTAAGATATTTTAAATGAACTCTTATTTCTCTGTGTTCAGATTACAGGGTCTCTCTCAACCATGTGCTCACTATACTTCTTAGGAGAAAGAGGACTCCTAGAAGAAAGAAAGAAAGAAAGAAAGAAAGAAAGAAAGAAAGAAAGAAAGAAAGAAAGAAAGAAAGAAAGAAAGAAAGAAAGAAAGAAAGATGTCCTTAACTCCTTCCCGTGGTAATATGGGATACTAGCACTCATTTTTAATGTGCTTAAGGAGTCACTGAAGAAACCTATGCAAATTCAAGATTAGTTCCATGAGGTTCTTGAACATTGCTGGAAAAACAAGTTGTCTGAATCAAAAGAACTCTAATTGATTGGCAAGTTCGTGAGTGCAAGAATTGTGCCATTTTAAATCTTTGTACAGTCATCCAGTGCCTCATTTGAGGGTTCTCAAAGGGGATGCCAGGGTAGCAGAAGCTCCAGCACATTTTTGCCATGCTCAGGAAGAATCAATTATGCTCTTGGCAACAAATTGTCTTCCAAGAGCCAGACTAGTAAAGCACAGAGATGCTTTCTTCCAGTGTCCTGGCCACTTGGTGATAAATTCTTGGACATGGCCATGCATGAAGCAAAGAAAAATATGAAATTACCCTCATTTTTCTATGGTCCCCGTCTACATCAGCAGTGATAGTGACCTAGTGGCAGAAAAGTAGACAGTGGAAAGAACACTGATTTCAAAGTTAGAGAAACCTGGATTCTAATCCCCAGTTTTGCAACTTCATTCCTGTGTAACACAGGGCCAGTAAGTCACCTTCTTTAGGACTCAGTTTCCTCATCTGTATAATGTGGGGGGTTGAAATAGATGATCTCATATGTGTTGTGGCTCTCTTTCATAGATATAATCCTATGATCTCCTTCCTAAGAGTGTGCTAAGAATCACACTGTTTTTTAGAATGCCTATAAAGCATTAACTTAGTTGTTGATATTCAAAAATTTAAGTCTTCATGAGGATTTCTTGAAACATTGATTCGTGAAACTTATTAATCATGACATTCTCACAATAGATGAAACTAGAAGACAGAATGACTCACAGGTTATCTTTGGTTAGGCAAAAATAAATAAATAAATATAAGAGGCAATAGAATGGGTTTTATTATGCCTCTAAAGGCAACGAAAAATACTATTTCATGGGACATTTGATTGTCTTATATGATAAGTGCAAAAAGACCATCACAAAAAATAATTGAAGTTTATGTGCTAAAATCCATTGCAAAAGATAGAGAAATTTCACAAAATTAATGTCATATAAATTAAAGCAACATATGCTTTGATATTTGATGACATCAATGCAAAAGTGGAAATGGGTGAACATGGCAAAAAAAAATTATTCTGTCAGATTCATGTCTTCCAGACTACAGGCCATTCACCTACAGGTGGTAGCAAACAGCGGGTACCAGCCAATGTCCCCCCATGGTTCCTTGGATGCAGCCTGTGCTTTGTTCCAGTCAACCTCCTCTTTGTGACTCCCTCAAGGAAGGGACAGCTCTACACCCCTTGCCAGCAGGAAGCAGTTTCAGATGCTGGGACCTTCGGCCCTTACACCAAAAGAATTTGGTTCCCATTTGTTTGAGGGGGGAATGATGAGGATGGGATCTATACCCCAAAAAAGAAAAACCCTGGACTTTCCCACTTGGCCAAATCTCTGGCATTCCCCTGAGGCTATAATCCTATCAACTGGCCTTTCATTGTGACTATGCAAAATCTGTTACCCTTAATCTAGCCTAGACCTCCCTATGTACCCAGCCACTTCCCACCCTTAATACTATCTAGGCTCCATTCCTCCCTTGGCCACCTCTGGAGTTCTATTACCTCAGACTACTTGGCCACTCCTAGATCCCTCCCATAGTCTTTCTGTATATAAGGTCCATCTTGTCTCCATTAAGATGCTGGGATTCTTATAATCTAGGCATTGCTTAGATTTTTACAATCTAGCCAAAAGCCCACAGACACTCAGATTCCTTAAGAGACTGGATAATATGGCAGATCTTTAATAAACCTTGTCTTTGGCTGAAAAAAAAATAGAAATGGATGAACATGGCACAAAAAAAAATTATGTTGGAAAATACAATTTGGTAGTAAAGAATGAGAGTCCAAAGACATGTAGACTAGGAAAAAGTCTAAAGTCTACATGATGAATTTTTCAAGAAAAGAATCCAAAAGCCCTAGCAATAGCAAGCACCAAATATTATCACCCCAAAATTTGAAGTGATTATATTTTAATAGAGAGGAAATGACTCATTTGGGATGTGAGAGCAATTCCTGAATCAACTGTATATAATTATACAACCACTTTGTTAGAGCAAGGATAAAAACTAATACAAAGCTGGAATAAAAATGAAAGAGCGTACAGAACTAAAATAACTTTAATCTCATCTATTTAAATAAGTTATTGATACCAAGAAATAGAATGGAGGAAAATATATTGATGCCAAATATAATAACTTTATTTGGAAATTTAATGAATTCAAGTCAATGGCCATACCAAGGAGACCAAAAGAGCCTAAAATCCAGCTTATTCAGAAAATACATGTCTAACTTACTGAACAGAGCACTACAGAAGCCAAGGACAACCCCAGTTTAGAATATAAACTAATCTGTAAAAACTTATAGAAAAGTAAGGTGGAATATTATGAATAATATTGCCTTATGAAAAATCTACTTGAAACAAATTTGGCAAGATAAACAATTCAGCAACATTATCCCCCAAGTATTTAAATCGGTAATGAAGTTTTAAGGACTGACTATATGCTAGACACTGTGCTAAGTTCTGGGGCTACAAAGAATACCATTTGTCTTGGTGTTTACAAAGACCTGTACCCAAAGACAATTAAAAAAAAAAGAAAATCAAGCTTCTCCCCTCAGAAGGATATCTTGGTCCCTAACATAACATGTGAGGCTCTCTCCATAGAAATATGGACCTGGGATTGGTTGACTTACCCTTCAGGTGAAGAACAAAACTGCCCTGGTTGAAAATTCCTCTGGGACTCTGTAAGACACAGGCTACCTGAATTTTCCCTCTTTGTTATTGTTGTTCACCTTCATACACCATGTCAGGGTCAAGAGATGGTATATTTCACTGTGGTCAATCAGTCCAATAGGAGCTCAGAAGTCTCTGCTTAGGTCAGGCACAGATGGTCCATTTGAACATTTAGGATGGAGATCTCTAGATTTGCACATCTCACAATTCATTTGTGCTGCTGCAATTCTGCTGCCCACTGTGAATTTTCCTTAGTGATCCCTGAAATATAATACAAATACAAATACAAAGGGCAATGCAACTGCAAGCCCAGACCCTCCCCCCAAAAAAATCCCTTCCAACACATAGAGCACCCAAGATTTCCCCTCTGGAGCACCCTATAACACATACAATAAATCAAATGATGGTCTAAACTCACCCTTCACTAAGACAAGCAGGTTAGTTGAAAAGAAAAACAAATTCATAAAAGTCCCAAAGAGGTACAAGGCTCCCCAAAGAGGAGTAATTAACTTGGGATTTAGTTTTAGTCCAGCAGAGAAATTTCATTATATGACCCCTCAGACCATAAGGATTCCCAGACAAGGTGTCTGGACCTATATCAAAAAAAAATAAGCAATCTAGATATGCTCACTGGTTTATTGGGTTTTGTTTTAAATGAACATAGGCGAGTTCTCTCAGTGTACCTTGGGTAAATTTCTAGGCTCTCAAATTCTAAGGATGCATCATCGATACCACTCATACTAGCTTCCATACTCAGAATGGATATAGAAACACAAAAGTTATCAGAATAGAAATATTCAACCAAAAAGTCATCTCAAAAACACTGGTGTGCCTTATAAAGGACACATACTGGAAAAGTGACTGTCTGGCTAGTCTAAAACAACAACAACAAAAAAGGGCTGGTTTTCTCTAATGGATCCCTTTAAAACTAAGAGATCCAAGAAGGAGAGTCCCAGGTAAGTATGTCCAGTGGGTCCCTACAACTGCATAGAAGACCTAAATATTTTCCAGGTGAAGCCCCTACGTCTATTCTCCTTGGACCTATTCCCACAATTTGCACTTGCATTGAAGAGTTAGGTTCCCCAGAGGGCAGCTGTAATCTTGGATCCTAAGAGTGTAGCCTCTGGAGCTACTCTTCTAAAACTACAGCTAATGAGCCCACACTGATATGCTTCCCATTAACAGTTAGCCAGTGGCTTTCTATACCTATAGAAAAGTGTGCCCATTTTTTTTTTTTTGGTTATCCAACAAGATTGCTATCTTTACTTCTATCAGGAAAGGTATTCACAGGGACAGCTAGGTGGCACAGTGGATAGAGCCCTGACCCTGAAGTCAGGAGGACCTGAGTTCAAGTCTGGCCTCAAACCAAACACTTGACATTTACTAGCTGTGTGACCCTGGGCAAATCACTTAACCCCAACTGTCTAAAAATTAAAAAAAGAAAAGATATTCACACTTCACAAAGGGTAAATTGGATACTAAGACCTTGCTAATATATTGACATCTCATTATTTCTGTTACCTACTCTGCTTTCTATAACTCACTGATAATGAGGGGTAGAACCAAATCCTCTCTTTTTACATAATGATAAAACTTAACTTTGAAAACAGACTTTACATTATCCATATTTGTTATGCTACAACAAAAACCTGGAAAATATATCACCCTTTTGTCATCAACACTTTTACTTCTCTCTATATTACTTAACATGAAAATCAAATGAGGCTATTTTTCAACAACTGTTCACCATTAGTCATTTGCCAGAGCACTCTCCCCTCTCTCTTTTTCTTCTTTGACCTAATGTTAGAGGGTAAATCTTAAAAATAAAACTTTTAAAAACAAGCTTATGGCAGAGACTTCCTCTTCAAGAATTACCAAGTGGATTGGCATTTTTTTTTTTTTTTACTAAATGAAAGGACCAATTTATATCCTCCCTGGATCATTTTCTAACCTCACTGGGGAAAAATTCTTGGAAACAAAGACTTTATTGTTTATTTGCCCTTTATAATGCAATTGGAAGTACCACTTCTAGCACTAAGAGAATGGCCCATACTAGGGAGCAGTCTAATTAGTAAACTTATGAATATACTAATAGATGTATGTAATTAGATCACTATCACTCCAGAGAACCTTTAGTACAGTAATGGTTGAAATAGATCAGGTACTACTTACCCCTCTTTATGTGTGGTGAGTGCTGAGGTATTTGCCCATTTACCTCTCTTCTATATGAATAAGTGGAATAAAACAAAGTATCTTTGACCAAAGGATACACATGATGATGGGTAGGGCCGGTGAGAGGAGAGGCAGAAGAAAAGAGGAAGAAAGGTAAGGGAGGCTAGAAATAAATCACAAAAAGTCTAAGGAGATAGCTGTATGTCTTAATTTTGCATTACAGCAATCATAAATTTCAAATTGGAAGAAACTTTAGAGTTTCTTAGTTCATATCCTTCATTTTACAGATGAGGAAACTGAGTTCCAGAAAAGTTTGTGAAATACCCAAGGATGCACAAATCAAAAGTAATCTAGGGGAGTTGAACCCAGGTCTTCTCACTCCACATCCAGTACTTTTTACCCTGTACTATATCATGCAAATGACACTGAAAGATTTAAAATAACTCTGGCTGACCCAAGAAGCAGAACTTGATGACTAAGCCATGGAACCATGAGTTATGACAGGAAGAAGGCAGAGGAATGCTACCTTCCTTTTCCCTGTCCACTCCTTAACAGGGAACCAAGACAGGCTTTGAGGGTGGGGGGCAGTTTTACTAGAAAAGCTCTCACACTTTGAACTTCGAGTGATTCTGATGGTCTGTTTATTAGCAATAGTTGTTCATACATTTCTCTCCTCTTAACAAAAAAAAATGAACTTTATTCTTTGATATCGTGACCTCTCCATAGTCTCTGACAGTGTTGATCACCCCCTTCTCCTTGATACTCTCTTATCTCTATGTTCTCTCCTGGTTCTCCTCCTCACCTGTATGACCTCTCCTTCTCAGTCTCCTTTGCCAGATCCTCATCCAGGTTATGCCTGCTCAGTGTAGATATCCCCCAACACTCTGTGTCAGTAGCATTCTGCCCTTGTGTTAGACTCCCATTTCATATATATAAGGGCAAGTTCTTCCCAGCAAGCACTTTTCTCAATCCTAAGTCTTCTTGATTTCTATGCAACCTATGACACTATTGATCACCCTCTTCTCCTTGATACTAGTTTTTCTCTAAGTTTTCACAAACTCCTCTCTTCTGCTTTTCATCCTACCTATCTGACCACTCATTTTCAGTCTCTTTCGCTGGATCTTCATCCAGATCACGCCTACTAATGGTAGGACTGGGCCATCTCCAGTTGTCCTGATCTATATCTGGCCACTAGAGCCAGATGACTCTGGAGGAGAAAGTGAGGCTAGTGACTTTGCACAGCCCTCCCTCGCTTAAATCCAATTCAAGTACAAATCATGTCATCATCTTCCTGATGTCATGCCCCTCTTCAAATAGAAGGACAAATCACAACCTGTGAGCAGTATGAGTTGCCCCAATAGGGACCTAGCTAGCCAGTTCCAGTTGGGCAACTCAGCTCACCCTCTCCTGTCCTCTCCTCTCCTCTCCTCTCCACACATGGGGTATCATGCCCTTACTGGAGGGTGTTCTGCCTAAGGGAAGGTACATTTTGATGGCTGAAACCTACCTAGTTGTCTTGGGGTTTACTGGCTAGGTTTCTTTTTTAAAGACCATGCCTCAAACCTGTAAGAAATGCTAACAGTTTGGTTCCTACAGATTCTATAGGAACATAGGACATGCAGAAATGTGTAAAACAGGATGAAAGGAAAGGCAGAATGACCCTATCCAATCATATAACTGGAAGAATTCTATAAGTTCCTCTTGAAGGGGGCCCAGGCTGAAACTGGCTCAAGCTGGTCAGGGTCAAGGGACAGTCACTGACATTTCACTAACACACATTCTTAATTAGCCTCATGCATATTAATGTACACACCCCATGGGAGGAGACAGCTGTCATTTTCGTACATGCATCACATGATGAGGGAGGGAGGGAGGACACATTAAGGAGTAACATGCAAAGGGCGGTCCAGGAAGAGGGACATCCTGTCTGTCCCTAACCAATGAATGAAAGGGAGAGTGGGATAAGGTGGAGTTAAAGTCAAATAATCCTATATAATTGTTGCTCTGTTTCTGTGTGGGTGTGTGGGTCCCATGAGGGAACATATACACCTGATTCTTGGTCCCAAGAAGCAGAACTTGATGACTATAACAATAAAGGTGTCTCTTATCTCACTCCACAGCTGTGATTTTGTTATTGCCCAGTTCAGGGGAATTCAGCCAGCCCAGTCTCGGGCTGAATTCTGAATTGAGTCTGGGGTCTTTTTAACAAACCCAATTCACTTTGGCTCTCATTGATTGACCAACAGTAGGTCCCTGCCCAAGCACTACTTAATGGCTATTTTTTGGGTCCTGGCTCAGAGTGAATGTAAATAGTAATTGTTTCTCTTTCAGACAGCAATACAGAGGATCTCCTTCTTCCAGTTTGATTTTTTTTTTTATTAAAGGGGCCATCCCTTGACTCACTTCCTAAACAGGCCTAATCACTGAATGGGTGTTGCCTCAGTCAAAGTGAGAACTCAGAAAGACCTTAGCTTAAAAAGGCCAAGGTGTCCCACTGCAACCTGGGCCATCTCCTGTTGTTCTGATCTATATGTGGCCACTGGACCCAGATGGCTCCAGAGGAGAAAGTGAGGCTGGTGACTTTGCACAGCCTTCCCTCACTTAAATCCAATCCAATTGAAAGTAATATCATCATCTTCCTGATATCATGGTCCTCTTCAAGAACAAAGGTACAACTAATGGTAGGGGCTCTCCAAGGGTCTCTCTTAAGTCCTTATCTGTTCTCCCTCTATACTATTTTACTTCATCGTATCAACATCCATGGATTCAATGATCCTCTATTCATATGATTTTCAGATCAGTTTGTCCAGCCCTAACCTCTCCTCTAACCTCTAGCCTCAAATCTCTAACTGCTTATTAGATATCTTGAACTGGATGTCCTATAGACATTTTGAACTCAATATTTCTAAAACTGAATTCATTATCTTTTACCAAAGAAAATCTCCATTAATCCCATTCCTAACTTCTGAATTACTGTCAAGGGCACTACCATCTTCCTAGTCACCCCAGCTCCCAGTCTAGGTATAATCCTCATCTCCTCATACCCTCTTATCTCCTATATTCAATCAGTCCTGTTGTTTCTTTTTTTATTATTAATTAATTTATCTTTAGTTTTCAACATTCACTTCCATAAGATTTTGAGTTTTAAATTTTCTTCCCCTCTTACTTCTTCCCCCCGCCAAGATGGCATACAATTTGATATAGGCTCTACATATACATTCATGTTAAGCATATTTCCCCATTCATCATGATGTAAAGAACAATTAGAACTAATGGGAGAAATCACCAGAATGAAGCAATAAAACAAAGCAACAAAGGAAAAGGAGAGCAAATAGTATGCTTCCATCTGTATTCAGATTCCATATTTCTTTCTCTGGGTGTGGATAGCAATTTCCATCATGAATCTTTTGGAGTTGTCTTAGATTCTTGCTTTGCTGTGAGAAGCCAAGTCTATCAAAATCAGTCATCCCATAATGTGGCTGTTACTGTGTAAAATGTTCTCCTGGTTCTGCTCATTTCACTCTGCATCAGTTCATGTAAGTCCAAGTTTTTTTGAAGTCTGCCTGATCATCATTTCTTATAGCACAATAGTATTCCATTGCATTCATATACTACAACTTGTTCAGTCACTCCCCAATTGATGGGCATCCCCTCAATTTCCAATTCTTTGCTACTTCAAAAAGAGCTGCTATAAATCTTCTTGTACATGTGGGTCCTTTTCCTGTTTTTATGATCTCTTTGGAATACAGACCTAAAAGTGGTATTGCTGGGTCAAAGGGTATGCACAACTTTATAGTCCTTTGGGCATAGTTCCAAATTGTTCTCCAAAATGATTGGATCATTTCACAACTCCACCAACAATGTATTAGTGTACAAATTTTCCCACATTTTCTCCAACATTTATCATTGTCCTGTTTTGTCATGTTAGCCAATCGGATAGGTGTGATGTGGTTCCTCAGAGTCATTTTGATTTGCATTCATCTAATCAATAGTGATTGAGAACATTTTTTCATATAACTATAGATAGCTTTAGTTTCTTCCTCTGAGAACTGCCTATTCATATCCTTTGACCATTTATCAATTGGGGAATGACTTGTATTCTTATAAATTTGACTCAGTTCTCTATACATTTTAGAAATGAGAACTTTATCAGAGACAATTGTAAAAGTTCTTTCCCAGTTTTCTGCTTCCCTCAAAATGGACAATTTTGATTACATTAAATTGAAAAGTTTTTGCACAAATAAAACCAATGCATGCAAGTCCTGCTGTTTCTACCATTGTATCTCTCATATGCATCCCTTCCTCTTCTCTGAGACTGCTACCACCCTGGTGCAGGACCTCATCACCTCATTCCTGGACTATTGCAACAGCCTCTTAGTTGGTTTCCTTGCCTCAAGTCTCTCTTCACTCCATCCTCAACTCAGCTATCAAAGTGATCTTTTTAAGCACAGATATGACCATGCCACTCTCCTATGCGACACATTCCAATGGTTTCCTATCACCTCTAGGATCAAATTTGGAATCCTCTGTTTGACTTTTACAGCCTATGGCTGGGCCCCTTCCTGCTTTTCCAGTCTCCTTTCCATGAACTCTGAAATTCAATGATACTGGCCTCCTTGTTGTTCCTTAAACATATCACTCCACCTCCCAATTTTGTGCATTTTAATAGCTCTCCCTGTGCCTGTAACTTCCTCTTTGCCTTCTGGCTTCCTTCAAGTCTCAGCTAAAGCCTCACCTTCTGCAAGAAGCTTTTCCCAATCCTCCTTAATTTTAATGCCTCCTCCAATTTATCACATATATACATCATATATGTGTATATATATATAATCTTATCCTGTATATATAATATATAGTATGTGCATATATGTATATATACATACATAAATACATATATATATATATATATACACATACACACACAATTTACACACAGCTATTTACATGTTGTCTCCCTCATTAGACTATGAGCTCCTTGAAAGCAGGGACTTCTTTTTTAGTTTCCTTATATCCCCAGTATTTAGCACAGTGTCTGGAACATAATAGGTGCTTAATAAATACTTGTTGACTGACTGATTGACAAATATGTGCTTGCAAGCAGGGTCTCTGACTTGGTATGCATGGTGATACTACATATATATTGTCCCAGATTTCCTAGGTAAAGCTACTAACAGTGGAAAAAAATGGGAAAATTTCTCTAAAATGTAACTAAATCATTCATCATTCTGGGAGAATTCAATGCAATGGTTACATATGGACAAGAAAGGTTAATTGTATTGGTTCCTCTAGTGTAGGGATGATGCCTAGCCCAGCAATCTAACTGCTACAACCCTCAGCCCAAGGTTTTGCTGTTCACCCAATAGGGTGCTCACTAAATATTTAATGAGCAGATCAAGGGAGAACAAGGAGAATGCTTTTCTTTTCCCTCAAGCCTCCTCTCTAAGGACATAATCTATGTTCACTCTCAAGAGATATGTTGAATCTACCCACAGGGATTCTCACTGCCCATAGTCATATGATCAAGGTAGTTTAATGAGCATATACTTTTCATTTATTAAAACTACAAACTTAATCATCACCAATAACAAGAAAGTTAAAATACAAGGTACAAAATCTTACCACCTACCTCTATAAACAAATAGGAAAGTATCTGCTTTAGTGGTAGACTCCAAAGGACCTTTTCCATGCTGGGCTTCCACTAGAATCAGTAATAGTCACACAGTAATTCCGAAGACTTGGGAAATCCACTCCTTGTCTACCATGATGAAGGACTTAGGTTATAGGATAACAGATCTACAATTGGAAAGGAATCCAGAGGGATTCATGTGATGCCCCACACACCTTGTACCATGCAAGGCTCTTCTTTTATTGAGATTTCCATGGTTCTCCTATCGGAAGAACTACAAAAATCAAACATAACTTCCCATTTCAAGGTGTTATCCAAGTTTTCCACCTACAAATTATGCCTGAGTACATAAGAAGGCATAAGGAATGCACAGCTCCCAGATCAGATCCATTAGCAATGTAAGTACAATCATTTATTGATGATGGTGAAATATCATACATACAAATCATATAAATACAATCATTTAGATCACTCTGCTCCTTAGTAAAAACCTCTCTTCCTTCAAGACACAACTCAAGCCCCATTTATGATAGAAACAAAAAAACAAACTGTCCCCCACATGTAGCATGAGGGTGGTGTTGTGTGACTTGAAGGGAGGCAGACTAGATATCTCTAACCTCTTCTCCCCCCCCCCACCTTTCTCCAAGGGAGACTTTAATTCCTTCCAGGAAAGGAAGTAGGAGGTTGGGATCAGAAGCTTGGTCATTATGCTCTTCTCAGAGAGAAGGGGTACTGAGCCAGAATTATCTATCTGCTTCTTTATATTGTTAGCCTAGATAGGGGTGGGAAACCTGCAGCCTCAAGCCCACATGTGGCCTTCTAGGTCTTCAGATGTGACCTTTTGACTGAGTGCAAGTTTTGCAGAACAAATCCTTTTATTAAGGTGATTTGTTCTGTGAAGCTTGGATTCAAAGGGCCACGCTTGATGATCTAGAGGGCCAAGAATGGCCCTAAGGTAGAAGGTTCCTCATCCTTGGAGAGGGTGTGGTTTTCAGGTTCAAGCTAATTTCTGATAATTATTTCATTAATGGGCAAATCAACAGGACCCCAAACTTTATATCCAAGGCTTGATTCCTATCCTACAAATATCAGTTCCACAATGAACCTACATATAGCATATAGCAAAGAAATCCACTTATCCAAATACATAGTAAAATAGAAATCAGAGAAAGTATACACAAGAGAATATATGCCAAACAAAACAGAGTGAAGGAGTTCTCCCATTGGGAGAGAAGTAACTCAGTTCAACCAAGAGAGTCTCAGATCTCACCTGAGGGGAAGTTCCCTGAAGTCTCTAATGTAGCAAGCTGGGGATAAGGATGTGTTGGAGACTGCCCTCCTGTCGTGTTAGCTTCTACCCAGAGTCTTTTTCTTCAATGAGCTGAGGTGGGGGTGGCATCTTCTGTCTTGAAGCTAAAAGCCAAAAGCACCTAAAGTGACTGCAAAACCTGCAGAGACTGTAGAGCTGTCTTAAGTACCAAGAGAACCAGAGAACTCTGCACTGCTGTTCTTAGTCCTTCCTCTCACACTGGCACAAGGCATTGCTCTCCACCAGTAAGGAGAGAATTCCATGCCAACATAACTATTTTTCAACAAAATTACCTAATAACATGGAAGCTACATGTGTGGCAGAAGCAATATCTACTAGCATCCCTGTCATGTAGGCAGGGCTAGCCTCTCCTCCTCATAGGCTAAGCTCATTTTTCCTTTAAATGTAGGTTAGTTTTTTTTTCCTTTGGTATTGAACCTGTCCTTGAGACTTAATTGACCCAAAGGAATAAGGCTTAGACCACTGATGTAGCTTCCTGGCAGCCTAAGTAAAAAAGGCAACATGCAAGTAACCAAGAGTTCCTCCCTCAAGCTGAATAGCTTTTCTGTGCTATGCTGAGTAAACTTCTTTTAATTAAGATATATAATCATGTAAGAAATTCCAGGAACCAGAGTAGGGAAGCATGATGAAAAATATTTAGGCAAAGGGTAATGGAGAGAGAAACAGTAGTGATTTTGTCACTGGAGCATACTACAGACCACCTAAATAGAAAGAAGAAATAGATGAAATGGAGAAAAAGAAAAATTGAAGGAGAAGAAAGAAATTAAGAAATTAAAGCCTGGTTTTAATTATCTAGACATTTGCTGCAGCTCTTTCTCTTTCTACCAAAAACATGGCAGTGAATATCTTCTTGTCTAACTCCCACGGGTATAATTATCAACTATGTAGATGAAACACAGATCTATATATCCCGGCCCTGAGTTTAAGTTCCAAATCAGCAACTTCTATTTGGACATTTCACACTAGATCTCTTGGAGACATCTTAAACTCAGCATGTCCAAAAGAAAATTCCTTATTTTCCCCTGAAAACTCACCCCTCTTACAAACTTCTTTGTTTCTGTTGTAGGGCATCAACATTCTTCCAGTCTTAATTATTTCAAATATGATGCAATGATCTTTTCTCAGACCTCATCCTTCTTGACCTCTTTGCTACATTTGACACTCAAAGTGAGAACTTGAGAAGACCTTAGCTTAAAAAGGCCAAGGTCAAAGTCAATTGCAAGTCACGGCATCATCTTCCTGACATCACGGTCCTCTTTGAGAACGAAGGACAAAGACAACATTTGACACTACTGACTATACTTTCTTCCTGTATATTCTCTCCTCTCTGGCCTTTCATGACATTCTACCCTCAGGGCTTTCCTGCTACCTAACCAACTGCTTCTTCTTAGTCTCATTTCCGTATCACACCTTTTGACTGTCATTTTCCCCCAAGGCTCTGTCTTAGCCCTTCTTCTTTATATCTCTCCTTAGTGATCTCAGTTCCTATGAGTTTAACTATCAGATCTATGCAGTTTCATAGATCTATATATTCAACCACAGTCTCTGCCCTGAGCTTCAGCACCTCATTACCAGCTATTTATTGAATACTTCAAGCTAGAGGTCCCAGAGACATCATGAACTCAGCATGTTCAAAACAGAATTCATTATCATCCTTTCATCCCCAAAACTTTCTCTTCTAAACTCTCAGTTATATCAAGGATAGCACCGCTCTTCCTCTCCCCAGGATTATATCAGTGTTATCTTGGACTCCTCACTCCCTCTCACTGGCATTTATCAAATCAGTTGTCAGATCTTGCCAATGCCTTTGTTATACCCACAGAGCCATCACTTCAGTTCAGGTTCTTATCACTTCTTCCTTGGATTATTGCAAAGGGTTCCTAATTGGTCTCCCTGCGTCAGGCTTCTCCCATCTAATCTATTGTCCTCAAAGAAGCCAAAGTGATTTTCCTTAATTACAGGTCTGAAAATGGTGCTCCCCTACTTAACAAATTCCAGCAGTTCCTTGCTGCCTCTAGGGTCAAACATAAATTTCTCTCTTGGCTTTTAGTCCCCTTCACAACCTGGGCCCAATATATCTTTCTAGCCTCTTTACATATTACTCTCCTTCCTACACTATATAATCCAATCATATTGACCTTCTCTTTGTTCTTCGAATGTGGCACTCCATCTCTGATTTGCATTTATGCTGTCTGTCCACCATACCTGAAATGCACTCTTCTCCTCCCCAAATAACTGTCTTCCTTCAAAACACAGCTCAAGGACTGACTATTAGTGTCCTCCATCCCTAATTACTTTGTATTTATTTTGTATTGATTCTGCATATGCTAATATATGTGTATGCTATCTTCTCCCATAGAATGTAAATTCCTTGAGATTAGAGATTGTTTCATTTATTGTATTTGTCTCTGCAGAGCCTAGCATAGTGCCTGGCATTAGTAGGTACTTAATAAATGCTTGTTGATTGATTAACTTGCCTTAATGATAATTTTATCCTTTTAATGGTAAAAGAACAAATAAGGAGAAATATTATTCTGGAATTGATTCTCAATAATTGGAAGAAACTGGTTGCTAGAGTGGAAATGATAGGAAACCTGAAGGGAAATGACACTCCTTATTGGACTTTATGATAAAGGAGATAAAGGAATAAACTAACATATATCCAAGATTTTGGAAAAGCAGATTTCAGAAGGAATTTCAAAGATAGGTAGGATAAGGGGCAGTTAGGTGGTGCAGTGGATAGAGCACCGACCCTGGAGTCAGGAGGACCTGAGTTCAAATTCAGCCTCAGACACATAACACTTACTAGCTGGGTGACCTGGGCAAGTCACTTAACCCCATTGCCTAGCAAAAAAAAAAAAAAATAGAATATCATGGACTATACTAAAGTGGAAGTCAGCCTGGGAGAGACAGAAGATGCACAGGAAAGAAATTCTAAAGACACAGAGTGAAAAAAAAAAACTTCAAATGAGAAGAAAAAATGAGTTTTATCTAAAGGGAATGCTCATCCTTACTGCAGATACTCAATTGTGGATGCTCAGAGAACTCATCAAGCAAATTACATTTTAAAAAGAAGTGAAGATGGAAAGAAGTCCAGCTAACAGATGATAAATAGATATGAGTGTGGCATGATCCTATAAAAATAGTGTCAGGAATTCAGGCACTATGATTTGAGGCTGGTGAGGAAAGCTAAGAACAAAAAAAGAGTGTTAGGAGTTTTTTTTAAGCTACACTGGGAGGAAAAAGAGGATCAAAAAAAGGATGATAACTAAAAACAAAGAGAAGGATGGGCTGCCCAATTGTTATGTTGCTTTGGTTTTTTCTGCCAAGGAGAATGAACTTTGCACTGGAAATGACAGAACAAAAATGGCAAACAGGGAATTGATCCCCAAAATAAATAAGTAGATAGTAAGAGATCACCTAACTGTCCTTGATGAACTCAAGTCATCTGACCCAGATGAACATCCTCTGGTATGGAAGGGCTAGAAGATATAATTGTTGAGCCTCTGTCGGATTTGAAGAATCATGGGAAATGGAAGAGAAGGACAAATGTCTTGATTTTAAAGTGGGGGGAGCCTTATAAACTATAGATCAGTGACCATCTTAATTCCTGGGAAAATCCTAGAAAGGATCATTAAAAAGATGGTTAGGAAACAACTAAAAAGAAAAGTAGTGATTACAAAGAACCAGAATGACTTCATCAAAAATAAGTTATTTCAGACCAAATGAATAATGATGACGATGATAGCTAGCATTTATATAGCATTTTAAGGTTCACAAAGCACTTTGCAGATGTTATCTCATCTATCCTCACAACTCTAGGAGGCAGGTGCTATTATTATCACCAGATGAGGAAACTGAGGCAGACCAAAGTTGAGTGACTTGCCCAGGGTCTAAGTTCATATTTGAACTCAAGTCTTCCTGACTTCAGATCTATTGCTCTAGACCTGTGCTACCTATGCTTCAGGTCACTGTGCTACCCGACTGATATTTATTTCCCTTTTTCTTCCAGGATTGAAGATGCAATTTACCTAGATATAAGCCTTATACATGGGTACAAAAAATCAGCTTGCACCAGTGCAAAATGAGGGAGACATGGATAGATAGCAGCTCTGGAAAAAAAAAAAAAAGGTTGGTCTAAAAAACTGTTGGTGGTGTTAGTAGTGTACAAGCTCAGTATGAGTCAGCTGTGTAATGTAGCAGCCAAGAAAAGCTAATGTGATCTAGGATTGCATTAAGAGAGACACAGCTTTTTACTTTCTTTCTTTCATTCTTTTTCTTTTATTCTTCTTGTACAAAATGACTAATATGGAAATACTTTACCTGATTGCACATGTATAACCTATATCTGATCGCTTACTCTTTCAAGGATGGGGGAGGGGAGGGAAGGAGGGAGCGATAGAAATTTGGAACTCAAAACTTAAAAAAAACCCAAATGTGAAAAAATTGTTTTAACATACACTGGGGGGGGAGGAATTAAAATACATATATATGATATATGATTAGAGAGAGAGAGTGCTTCTGGAAGTAAGGAAATGATCGTCTCACTGTAATCTGTGATCATTAAACCTCATGTGAGTTTGTTTCTGGGCACCACAGCCCAAGAAGGACATTGATAAGTTGGAGAATGTCTAAAGAAAGGCAATCAGGTTAGTGAAGGAAGGACTTAGACTCCATGTTATCTAAGGATCAATTGAAAGAACTGGGCATGGTTAGCCTGGAGAAAACTATGGGGGAAGAGAGAGGAAATTATAGTAGTCTTCAAGTACTTGAAGGCTATCTTGGAAGGAGAGATTCCATCTGTCCTATTTAGCCCCAGTGGGCCCAGGACCAGGAACAGTAAATGGAAGTTGCAAAGAGACCAATTTAGGCTTAATGTTAGGAGAAGCTCCCTTCCAATTAGAGCTGTCCATGAGTCAAGTGGAATGAGCTGCTTGGAAAAGTACTGGCTTCCTCATCAATTGGGGAATGACTGAACAAGTTGTGGTATATGATTGTGATGGAATGCTACTATGCTATAAGAAATGATGAGTTCAATGATCTTAGAAAACCATGGAAAGATTCCCCCATCTTAAAGGTCTTCAAGCAAAGGATGGACAACCACTTGTTAGGTTTATTATAATAGATTCCTTGGAATTTGGGTTGGACCAGATGCTACTGAGCTCTCTTCCAACTCTCACATCCTGTGATTAGGTGACAAACCTGCCTCAGACAAAATCCCAATTCTATGTCTGGCCTTCTCCCACCTCCTTTTCCACTGCAATCTCTTTTTTTACTTTTTTCCCTGCCTCATGCTTGGAAGGATAATGCCTTCAGACTATTCAATCAAAGTTTAATAGAAATCAAAAGTAAAGTTATGAGAATAATTTGTTTTCTCCTACTGTTGCAATACTGAGGTATAGAGAATGTTAGGGTGTGAACCACCATATGGTCAGAAGCAGCCAGGAAGCTCATCCCTCCCAAAGCTGACTTGACGCCTATGTCCCTGGAGTCTCCAGAGCTCTAAACAGAAGCTTCCAGAGGTCAATTCAATCTCTGCTACAGGGGCATCATGGAAACCTCAAGGATAAGGATTTCTGACCAGAACTCTCATCCTCTGCTTCCTGTTAGCTTGTCATTGACCATCAAAAAAGAATTCAGGGAAGGAGGTCAAAGTTTTTTTGGACTTTTGGTCTACTCTTGAAATCTAACAAGCAAATGTTCTGCAGCTAATCAGCTATTTACCTCTCCTAAAAATTCAGCAAGGATCTGTTTCTCATATTTAATATATAAAAATGCATCCCATTTTTTAAAAAGGTTTTTTGTCTGAATCTACCTTCCTGATGGTCATTCAAAATTGCATTTCTTCTCTCTCTTGAGAATTATTATCAGCCCATATACACCTGCTAGGTTTTCAGGCTAAACAGATCCAAGTTTTCATCAGTTTTTCATTTGAGGAAGAGTGAATGAAGAGGCTGCATTTAGCAGAAAAGTTTCTCTGTCTAAAAACTATCCTTCTCTCCTCTCCCCCTCCCCTCCCATGCCCTATAATGACTAATGACTTTTATTTATGGGAATTCCTATTTGCAGTTTGTAAAGCCAGCTTTTCAATATGAAAAAACTCATTAGTTTCCATGTGGGTGGAGCAGGGGTGAGAAAAGTTCTGGATTCTCTGAACTAAAGATTTCTAAAGAAGCTTTGTTGCTGCTTATAGTGAGGCATTAATTCCCAAGTTAAATAATGAGCCACTATGCCTGTGAAAAACCAAGCCTAGGCAAAATTATTGTCAAGTCCCTGAGAGTTCAGGTAAACAGTCCTTTAATTCTCTGCTTGGGAGAGGGAGAAAGGTAGGCAGAGGGGGGAGCTAATCCAAAAGGCATCAGAGGCAATGAAGACTGAGCAAGTTGACAAAATCACAGGATTCCCTGAAAGGAATGAAGGAGAGATATGCATTTATTTATTAAATGCCATGGGCCAGATACTTTATAAATATTATCTTATTTATAAATCAATTTATGAATGTTATTTCAATTGATCCTCACACCAACCCTGGGAGGTAGGTGTTATTATTATCCCCATTTATCAGTTGAGAAAACTGAGGTAAATAGAAGTTATGTGACTTGCCCAGGGTCGCACAGCTAAGAAATATCTAAGGCCCGATTTGAGCTCAGGTCTTTTGAATCCAGGCATGGTGCTCTACCTACTTTATCACCTTGCTTTATAGGAACCTGACGGAATATTAAGAGTCATTGAGTTGCACGGTGTCCAGGACCAAAGAGTTTGATAGCCCTGTTGTGCTTTACCCTGGCCAGACCACATCTTGTGTTGCATTCAGAGAGATAAATTTTAGGAATGAGGTTATTAAACCAGAGAACACCCAAAAAAGGCGAATCTTCCTGGGGAAGGGCTTTGAAATCATGCTATAGAAAGGTCAATTGAAGGAAATGGGGATATTTAACCTAAAAGAGAGAAGACTTGGGAGTGGGTAGGTGTTAGGGCACAATAGATATTTACTTAAGTATTTAAAAGGCTATAATGATGAGGTATTGGAATTGTTCTGCTAGGCTGCAGGAGGTACCACAAAGAGTAATTGATGGAATTTAAAAAAAAAATTTAAGCTTAAACTAAGGAAACACTTCCTAGAGCATGATATGAGCAAGTGACTTGATGTGCTTAAGTGATCTGCAGATGAACTACATTCTAGAGTACTGAAAGAACTGGTATATGTCATTTCTAAGCAATTGTCAATAATCTTTGAAAGAGAAGAATATAACACATGTATCCATTCTAGTGTTTAGTGTAAAGGGGAAAAATTATTGTTGTTCAGCTGTTTTCAACTCTTTGTGACCCTGTTTGGGGTTTTCTTGGCAAAGATACTGGGCAGTTTGTCATTTCCTTCTCCAGCTCATTTTACAGATAAGAAAACTGAGGCAAATAAAATTAAGTGCGTTGCCCAGGGCCATACAACTAATAAGTGTCTGAAGCCAGATTTTGAACTCAGCTCTTCTTGATTCCTCTGTGCCATCTAGCTGCCCCCAAAGGAGAAAAGGCTTCTGGTTTTATAGTCAGAGTGGATTCCCAATTACAGAGATTCACAGACGGAGATGCAGTAGCACTTGAGAAAATGTATAAATTCATACTGTAGAAAACACACAAAAGTTTGAAATACTACCCTCAACTATACTTATCCATCATTAGGTTTATGCCCTAGCAACTACCACATTAGCCTATGTGAGACTAATAGGGATGTAGGCCCACGGTGTCTCTGGGAGCAGCTCAAACTTAACTGGCCCAGGAACATCTTATAAAGAGGATACCACAGAGGGGCAGCTAGGTGGCAAAGTGGATAGAGCACTGGCCCTGGAGTCAGGAGGACCTGAGTTCAAATCTGGTCTCAGACACTTGATGCATACTAGCTATGTGACCCTGGGCAAGCCACTTAACCCCATTGCCTAGCAAAAAACAAACAAATAAAAAAAGAGTATACCACAGAACCAAAGCAAGGGAGCCATAGTAAAGGTGTAAATCAAAGACAGAAGCCCACAGAGGATTGGGTGAGAGATAGAACAGTAGATAACTGTTTCCCTTGGAGAGTTAAAGGATCAAAGGAACAGAGATATGGAGGCCTGATATAAGAACAGCTGCAGTTGGATATAATCAAAAAAGAAAATAATTTGTTGTTATAATCGTAAATTAAACTGCTTTCATATGTTAGATGTTAGTTCATAGGTTCCAAAGTGGGCAATACTGCCCCCTGGAGGAGGGCTAGAACAATCCAAGGGTGGCAGTAGTAGCCTAAGGTACCATTGGGAAGCAGTGGAAGCATAAGGAAAGAAGAGAAGAAAATTTTGAAAAACCATTCGTACGTGTTTCATCTGTTGTATAACAGAGTTAGTTTTAGTAATTACATTGTTTTCCAAATAAATACATAAAATACAAGTTATAACCAATCAGTGGTCAAGTCCTCTGACAGGTCTTAACGTGAAAGTGTTGGTAGGCAAGCATGCCATGCATTGTCAGGAAGTCCAGTATACATGGGCAGGAATATATGTGTGTAATGACTTGTTTATAAAATGATACTATATAGTTATATGATGCAATATTGTACCATCAAAATTTCAATGCAGGAAAAAACCTACAAATTTGCAATAAATTATTAAATTTAAGATGCATCATTTTAAAAAAATATATACAAATTTCAAAAAAAAAAAGCTAAAGGGTTAAAAAAGTAGATTTCCAGGGGGGCGCTGATTAATTTTTTTTTTTTTGAAAAAGGGACAGTAGCTCTGTATTAGTCAAAAGAATTTAGCCTTAGTCATGTAGAAACATATATATGTAAAACATTACCTGAGAAATAAAGGCCAGGAAGGGAGTTTGTCCCAAAACAGTGACGATGACTTCATATTTATGAATCTACTCCCCCTGGACTTATAAGGTCCCATACACAGGTGACAATGAAAATTGAAAATGCAAACAACACTCCTATATAGAGTAGGGGATCTAAAACTAACATTATATTACAATTGCTGTATGAGACATCTCAGGAAAATACCTTTATAAATGAGAAGTAAAAACTAACCGGGCAGCTAATCAAGCTGATAGGAGATAGGGGGTAAGTGAAGAGACCTCTTAATGAGGGTGCCCTCCCTCTGTACTCTAACAGAAAGGTTCCAGTTTCTGCTGAGATCTGAGCCCTAAGACAGAAGGATGAGAGACAATACAAGGAGGAGACTTCTCCCTACCCTGAGAGAGCAGAGACTGGGGGGAGGGGCCTTCAGAGAACTGGGGTGATTGCAGAAGAAATTCAAATAGGAACCTGATGTGTTACTAGAGCAATGGTTCCTGAGAGTGTGGTCTCATGAAGCCAATGCTGAGTCCTTCTTCCCCAGCTGACTTCCATAGATTGGGAGAGCACTCTCAGGAAATACTTTTACTGAATCAGCTACACTTACTAGAGCCCCCAAACAGGAACACTTTCTGTTTCTTTTGAGGTGGCTCAGATAGGAATTATTCTTACTTGGCCCCTTAAGGAGGAATTCCCATTGCAGCCAGTTCCCTATAGGGATCTGCAAGGAGTAGGGGAAATAAATTTCCTAAAGGAAATGGGTTTGATAGATTGAATTTATGTACACACACACCTAGAGCTTACCACAACCTGTACCCTCGGGAGCAATTAAATAAAGGTTTGTGGGTGGAACCCCACCAGAATGGCCTAAGGTTTTTGGCTATGGCTCTCCTCCACCACACAACTATGTATATGTGGCCTGATGAACCGGTGAAATTTGAGCAGGAGGCCTGGACAGTTGTGACTTGGGCAAATACTGTTGTCAGTGCAAATATGGAAATGTAGAGATGAGTCACAAAATCTGATGCCCTGCTAGGTAGGCAGAGGACAATGACACTCTCTTCCTGAGGGAGCTTTGGGTATAGCCCATAAAACACGGGATTGATGAGAAAACAATTGGTGGCCAGCCTGTGGAGGTGCCAGTAAAATGGTACAGGGAAATTACAGCACCAGGTCATTAAGGTCCTTTTAGCATGACCTAAGCCAGAGACATCCTCTGAAGCCCCTTCCCCATTTGGAACATTCAGGAGAGGCTACAGAATGGAGACCATGGAGGAAAGGGGTATTATGTGCTAAGTATCAGTGTGGGCCCTTTCAGAAAATTCTAGGTATATTGTTGGGGATAGGACACATGAAAATACTTAGAGTTACACAAATCACACTATGTAGTTAACATATCCTCAAAAGAAGGGGAATCAGATAAAGATGTAAAAGTTTTAATGAAGTTGTAAACTTTGAGTCACTTAATCCTGTTTGCCTCAGTTTCCTCATCTGTAAAATGTCCTGGAGAAGGAAATGGCAAACCACTTCAATATTTTTCCCAAGAAAACTATGAATGGGGTCACGAAGGATCAGACACGACTGAAAATGATGGAACAACAAAACCTTTGAGAAAGTAACAAGATTAGACTTTTCTCTAAGAACTAAGATATCTACCTATCTATATAAAGTATGTACGTATGTATGTATACATATATATATATATATATACATATATGATTGACTTCCCAAATGTTTCTAATGGGATATACAGACTTCGAGTATGGTTTAGTATTTAGTTCTCAAAATTGTATTAAGGATTTAGATGTAAAATTGCATTAATAATTGTAAAGAAATTTTAAAATAATATTCTTTTCCTGTTTTGAAGTCTCTCTCTGATAACATCAAGAGACAGAAGGGCTCATTTTCCAAGTCAGGCCCTCATGGGTCCTTTTTAAAATTCTTCCTTCAGCCTTTCAAGAGCATTGTCCATGTCAGGTACAGGGTTCAGATCAGGATAGTAAGAGCAAATGGTATGTCAAAATAGAAATTCTCTGAACTTTCAGGTGAAATACTGGTTCCTAATTTGATGTTCTTCTATGGTTCTGTTGTTAAGAGGATTGGCTCCATAAGATTTGAACTGTTTTTCACCACATGAACTAGTTACTGGAATACCAAATTTAGGAAGTTGTACTAAATTGTATTGAGTCTTGTTACTGGCAGATTTAGCAGTATGAATGTCTGCAAACCAGAGAAGTGGATCTACCAGGAGGAACTCCCTCTAGAGATGAGGCCTATTCTAGAATTTCCAAGGGAAGATATTTCAAGGGACCAGACAACCACATGGGACAGATGAGAATCAAAATGTAGTTTATGATTCCATAAGTGGATTATTACCAGGAACAAGAGGAGGATATTATTTAATGTTGATTATCATTATTGGCTTTATTGATTTTGACCTTAATAATTTAATTATTGTCTTTATTGACTTGTTGACTTTGGCTTTAATGTTTCATGGTGTTTATGTTTGACTACAAGAGAAATATGCCCAAATTAATTTATTCTTAAGAAATCAGGGCCATTCCTCAGGCAATTTTTGGGCAACCAAAAGCCTGTCTTCTGTTTATATACTTCACCTGACCAAAAACTGACTTATAGAAACAATAATGTTACTCTTTGACATTCCTCAAGTAGCAGGCAGAAGGAAGTTGGAACTTAATAAAGTGATTTAGTTGTCAGCTACCATAGCTAACTGGTGATATGTCAATCTCCCCCTCTTAATCAATCCATTGTGAACCCTCTAAATTAGTAGTTTAATCTGTGACCTGATTTAGTTTGCCCATAGAGTTTGTTTCACCAGGTTTGTCTCTTTAAGGGAAATGTGAGATTATGACTCTACTTAACTAAGTTTTTTCAACTTTAATAACACTGAAGGAAGCATGGGATTATGATTTTTTGGTGATACCCATGGACATAGTGTGCTTATTTCCTAGTGCAATTTTAAATTCCTTAACTTACAGTCCCCTGAGATTAAAAAGGCTCTTTGCATCCTCCTTGGGATAACCAGTTACTGCTGCCTTTGGATTCCTGACAATTCTGTGATTGTCAAACCCTTGCAAACCCTTACCTCCAAGGGCACCCCTGACCATTCTCACCACAACCACCCAGTCACCCAGCCCACTTATAACAATATGATCCATAGCCCCTAATTTAGTCAGGATGTTGTATTTGTATAGCACAAAAGTGGAGAACTGTGAATCCAGAACTACTCCATTTTGAGAATCACTCCATTTTTTTCATATATATATGTCTATACTCTCCCATTAGTGCTTGCAATGCAAATAACCCAAATGAGGAAATGCCATGGTATTCTGTCCTTTTTTTAATAATATTTTTCACAATTACATGTAAAAACAGTTTTAACATTCATTTTTTTAAAAAATTTTGAGTTCTAAATTCTCTCCCCCCTCCTTCTTCCCCTCCTCCCCCCCAAACAGTAAGCAATTTGATATAGGTCCTCAGGGAGGAGGAGGTTTTGTTGGGTTTGCCAGGGATGACTTAGTAGGTGGCATTATTAGAACTTCAGGATCTACTTAGATCCTAAAAGAGTCTGCATTCATGACTTCTTCGCCACCTTACTATAGAAGACCCTGATGCATGATGAAGAATTGTTGATTGTGCTGGAAGTGGCATCATCTGTGCTGTGCCCCTAATCTTCCTGGGCTGCACCAACTTATTAGTCCACCATCATCACCTTAATTTAGGAGACCCTCCATGAGCTGCAAAGATGTGGCATTATCCATCACATGGACTAAATCATTGAAATCTGAGACATAGACTTTCTGAAGGAGAAAGAAAAGCAAAGATTTATAACTTTTGTCTTCCTCCACATTTTTTTTCTTTTTGGTTACTCTGGTGGGAAAAAAAGTGCAGCTGAAGATTTTTTTTCCTTCTTTTTCATTTTCCCCTTGGCAGTTCCTATGCCACTATGCCAGTAAGTGTCCAGTAAAAGCCATGAAAAGCATTTAAACTGTGAACAGTCCTCTGAAAGATCTTTAGGACCTTGTCACCATGGCCGCTGTATGCAACAGGACCAGGGTTAACTCTATTTCCCAACAACAGGAATCAATTTCCCTTAAAAGACAAGAAATCTGCTCCTGGAACTTGATTGGGCCCTGCCTCCCTGGCTTCCCTTTTTAACACTAACTGCACTTTCACTCATTTCCCCCAACTCACTGGTCAAGATGGTGGTGTTGGAAAACTCCTTGCTCCCCATTACCACTTCCAGGTTCTCTTTCTACCACTATCACTCTGCAACCTCTCCTTTTCTGAGGTTCACTCAATTCATCTCTACCACCCAATCAAAATTCTGGTAACAATTGTCTACTACCTCCAGGATATTCCCTGTCTTTCCTCAATGAGATCAGTATTTGGTTCATGGCCTTTCTTTCCTCTTCAACTCTTGCCTTCATACTAGCCTTCAACGTACATTTTGATATTCCCTCAAATACTCTATGTGAGGGACTGTCTGATGTTGACAGCTACCAGGTTGGGCGCTGTGGCAAGAGTAGGGTAGAATCTGGGTATTTTGGAAGTCGAGGCAGGGGCTGTGGTAGGCAGAGTCGTGGTGAACTGGGATGGGCTGGATACGGAGAAGCCCTGAGGCAGTGGGCAGTGCTATGTGAGATAAGCTGGGTGCAAGGAAGTAGCCGGAGCTTGAGCTCCTGAGGCAAGGGGCAGTGCCACGTGGGAGTGGGACGGCAGAGGACTGAGTTCCCTTTGCTTAGTCCCCTCCCTATATGCAACGTCATCCCCAGACGCCTCTTGTGACCTTCCTGACTTCCTGGGTCCCTTTGTGCAGCACTGACCCAGACCCCTCCTCCCAGTGTCTGAGTCTGACTTCCTAGGTCACGTACTCTGTCTATGCGCTAATCCCAGATGCCTCCTCCCTGTATCCGGTCCTAGCCTCCTACGTCACTCCCTCCCCCTTGGTGTGCTAAACTCAGACAGCCCCTTCCGGTATCTGACCCTACAATCATTGGCTAGTAAGCGGGCTGGGGAGGAGGGGCTAGGTAGGTTTTTAGGAACAAGCGTGGTCAGATCACGTGCTCTCTCTCCTGGCTCCTGCCCTGTTGCTCTGGCCTTGCTGCTTGGGCTTGCTATGATGGCTTGCTGTGATGGCCTCTGAATAAAGCTCTGGTGTTGGCGCCCCCCGATGGCTTGTCTCTGTGTGGTTATCCGGCAGAGTACCGAAGACTCGAGTGTGAGTATTACTCTGGTAGTGTGCTCCTTATAGGAGGAGCGGGTACCGGCGTGCGGCCGGCAGAAAGTCGGCGTGCGGCCAGTTCAACTCTAACCTTACCATTCCTCAACTTATTGATTTCCCATGACTTACCCCTCTCCCCACCTTAGTAGGATAATTATACCTTGATCTTGCCATCACCCATAAATGCACCATTTTCATGCTCATAAACTCTGAAATTCTCTTATCTGATCATAATTATTGTCATTCCATCTTTCCCTCTGCCATGTAACCCCAAACCCTGTCCTTTGTCCACACTATGATGTCTATCTCCTTTTCTTTTCAAAGTCATCATCCTTGCACTATCCACACTCTCCTCTATAATGTCTTCTTCTCTTGCATCTCTTGCATCTCTTGCCCCCTTATGGTATTGCCCATCTTGCCCTGCAAAACCTCAGCCTTGGATCACTCCTACCATTTGCTGCCTTTGCTCCCCTACGTGTACTGCTGAAAGAAGGTGAAGAAAATCATGCAACTTTACTGACTGGGTCCACTACAGCTTGATGTTACATAAACTGGACCCTCATTGCAGTAAGGCAATTTTTTTAAATCTCCCTAAACAACTTACTATCCCCATCACCAAAGCAGCTCTTCCAAACCTTTTCATCCTTTCTCAGATTTCCCATGGCTTCCCCATCCCTATCCTCTGAGAATGACTGAGGGAAGCCTGAGATTCTTGCCTCACATTTTACTGAAAAAATTGAGGTCATTCACTGAGAGTTCCCTTTTCTCTCCACTTCCTAATCTTACATCACCTAGATGGCTTTTATCAGTATCTCCTCCAACAAGGTGGATCTTCTCACAAAGAAAAACCTCCTCTACATGCATAACTGATCCCATTCCATCTTGTCTTATCCAACAGATCACCCCTTCTATCTTTTTCACTCTCTCACTTATCTTCCATCTCTCGCTATCTACTAGCTGCTCCCCTACTGCCTACAAACGTGTCCATATGTCTGGCATCAGCCAAAAACATTCACTTCATCCATCCAGCCCTTTGAGCTATCAAATGATCTCTCTCCTCCCTTTTGTGGCTAAACTCCCTGAGAAGGCCCTCTATAATTGGTGCTTCCGTTCCTTTCCTCTCACTCCATTCTCTACAATCTGTCTTCTGACCTCCTCTTTCAATGCAACCTACAAAGGTATCAATGATCTCTTAATTGCCAAAGATAATGGTCTTTTCCCCATCCTCTTCTGTCTTGACCTCTTTGCCTTTGACATTGTGGATCTCCCTCTTCTCCTTGATATTCTTTTCTCTCCAGATTTTTGTGACGCTACTCTTCCCTGGTTCTTTTCCTACCTATCTAACCAATCCTTCTCAGTCTCCTTTGCTGCATCTTCATCCATGTTGCACTCACAAATTGTGGGTGTCCCCCAGGACCTGTCCTGGGCCTTCTTATTCCTCTATACTATTTCACTTGATCTCATCAGCTCGGATATATTAAGTTATTTCTATTGAGATGATTCTCAAATCTATATGTCCAACCCTAAACACTCTATTGACTTCTAACCTCAAATTTCCAACTGCTTATTAGACATCTTGAACTTGATGTTCTATAGAATATTAAACTCCCAACTGAACTCATTATTTCAAAACCAACAAAAAATCCTTCCCCCAAACTTCCTTATTATTGTCAAGGGTACCACTCTCCTCCCAGTCACCTAGGCTTGAAACTTATATGTCATCCTCAACTATTTGATCTCTCTTACCCAACATATCCAACTTGTTGCCAAGATCTATAGTTTTTACCTTCATAGTATCTCTTATATATTCCACCTTCTTTCCTATGATACTTTTACTCTTCTGTTGCAGGCTCTCATCATCTCTCGCATCTGGTTTTTTTGCAATAGCTGGGTAATCTCTCTGTCTGCCGACAAATCTCTCTCCGCTATGGTCTATCTGCCACTCAGCTTTCAAAGTCATCTTCCTAACGTGTATGTCTGACCATGTCACCCCTCTTGCTCAATAAATTCAAATGACTTCCTATCACCTTCAGGGTTAAATATGAAATCCTCTGTTTGGCATTTAAAGCCTTTTATAACCTCCCCCCCTCCTCCACCACCTTTCCAGTTTTCTTACACCTTAGACCCTGACACATACTCTGTAATCCAGTGACACAGGCCTCCTTGCTCCTTGAACAAGATACTCCATTTCCTTCCTAGGTATTTTTACTGGTTGTCCCCATGCCTGGAATGCTCTCTCTCCTCATCTCCGCCTCCTGTCTTCCCTGGTTTCCTTCAAGTCCCAGCTAAAATCCCATCTTCTTTAGAAAGCCTCTCCCAACCTTTCTTAATTCTGCTGCCTTCACTCTGTTGGTTATTTCCAATTTATCCTGTTAATAGCTTGTTTGTACATATTTGTTTGCATATTTTCTCCCCCATTACACTGTAAGCCCTTTGGAAGCAGGGTCTGTCTTTTACCTTTCTTTGTTACTCTAGCATTTAGCATAGTGCCTGGCATAACATTAAGTGCTTAATAAATGTCTATTGATCAACTGATTGATTGATGTCATGAAAGATTATCCAAGCTTGTAGATAAACATACTTCACATGGAAAATCATATGATTTAAAGCTCATTAAAAATCTATGGATTGGTTCACATTAATAACAAGGTAGATGACTAGAAGTTTTCTCTGATACCATCAAACTCTCTCCAGAACAGAAATGATGCACCAAAGACAAAGCAACTGCAACTGTTTCCATGATTTAGGATACATAGACTCCAAAAGAAGGTTAAAAACAACAACAGCCATGAACTGATGCTTACTCAGTCAGCAGCCCTGCCCCACCTCCCACACTACTGGCAGCTAGGCTGCACTAGCTGACCCACAGGCTCAGAACAAATCCCAACCGTACACCCTGTTCTCCCTCGCTCTCTCCAGTGCCGAGGAGATCATGAGTCCAGGCTACAGAAGTTTGTTTAAATTGTGACAGCCACTCAGAGCTGCAGCACAGCTCCAGGGGATGCCAGGTCAAATTAAGAGCTAGCAATTAGGGAAAGGTGACCTCTGTGGTCTCTGAAACAGAAGAATCTGCCATGGAGTAGGTGAAGAGGAAGGAAGGATTGAAAAAGTTGTGAAAGGAGGGAGGCCTTGCTTTAGTAGTGGGAGGGAGTTCCACTGATGAATGCTCTTCTGAATAAAGAGAGATGGAGAGTTTATGATTGGTGTGGTCAATGAGATTTAATGCTTGCAAAGACCACTTGTCCTACCTTGGGAGGAGAGGAGTGAGAAATCCTGGGGGCTCCTGGGACCTGGGGAAATGGAAGGACATGAACTCAAAGAGGAGACTTTGAGGCAAAAGGAGAAAAGAAGGTAACTGGGAAAGGGTATAGATCAGTAGGGGAAGGGAGAAATCCTAACATGGGGCAATGTCTTTTCTCTCTCCTGCAGGAATTGTATTTGTTTTGGGAATGAGCAACATGGAAAGGGGAAATCCACAAAGCAAACTTCAGAAGAAAGTGGCAGAAATTGCCTAGGGGGAGAGCCCAGAATAGACACTTTGGAAGTTTTGATTTCATAAGGAATATAGAGAATAGTGAAAGATTAGACAATTATAGGGGTTATGAACCAGACAATTGGGACCTAAAGTGCATAGGGGGAAAAAAGATGGATAATGAAGAGAGTGAGAGAAACCTTCTCTGGAAAGGGCCACAAAAAATGAAATTAAAAAAAAACTAATAAACAGGACCAGTTGAATGGGAAGAGGGAAAGAGAGAATCTACTTCACTAATTGAGAGGAGAAAAAGGGAGGAGGAATTAAATAACCAGATAAATGCAGTAAAGAAAAAAAGAAACTAATAAACAAAACCCCATATGGAAGGAAGGTAACTAATGGGAGGAGTGGATTAAGGGTAAGGCTGAAAGAGCCATTGGGAATAGGGCCACCTTTAAAAAAAAAAAAGCTAAAGTAATTAAAGAAATATAGTGTGGTGTTTATAGAAGAAGAGGGGGAAAAATCATAGATGATACTCAAATTTAAACATGGAAAAATCTATGGTACATGAAAGATGCTTAATATGCAATGTGATAACAGTATGGTTTCACAATGAACAATTAAAGAATGTATCTAAATCTTGTCGATGCCAAATCACGTAAAATGAGTTATGCATCAAAAGGAGACAAGATTGCATATTAAAATTTTAAAGATGTGAAATATTATAGGCATTATTGTTATATCAATAAATTTAATTATTTAATTTTCTGCTACTTAATTTGCACAGGCCTATACAAAGCCAGTTGGAGACTGGTGGATGGACAAATACAAATGAGTACCCAAAGACTAGGTCACTGCCAGACACATGCACCAACATTGGCATACATAGATACAAGCAGGCCTTTTTGCACACAAAAGCTAGCATGGAAAACTTGGGAGTTGTCTTGTACAAAGAAAGTGATAGTCACCAGAAGCCAACTACATTCTCCAACACAGGATTTAGTGACAGAAAGACTTGATACCTCACACACAAACTAGAGTTCTTTGTTCTGACATGGGCTGTCACCAGAAAATTCAAAGACCATGTGTTAGAAGTAAAATTCCAAGTAAGGATTTATAAAAATCTATTGACTCATTTTCATGTCTGACAAATTGGCTACTGCATTCCAGAAATGAGTAGCAGCATTATCCAGCTATGAATTCAGTATACACTATAAACTACACTAATGTGGACATGAATACTTTGTACCAAAGGTCACATGACCACAAAACTCTAGTGATATTGACAGAAGGTATGAAAGTTGTGTATGATACCCATGGGAAGCTAGACTACAAGCATATAAAAATGAAACTGAGAACTTCAGGCTTCTACTGGGTGGTATGCCAACAGCATATGTGAATCATATTTCCTTGAACCAAATTTCTTTACCACATTCTTCAATAGATAGAAATAGATCTTTCTATAGCCACAGGAGATGATGACTGATGAAGGACTGAGAGAAATCATTCAAGCCAACAAGCAAGGAAGTGATGTTAAGGGATTCAAGTTCCATTTGTTTGATGGTAACTTACTGTTGAAATAATCGAAGAAGTTGCTTCAACTTTTTTTTTGCTTCCACTGGGTGCTATGCCAGACTGTGACTGATCCCAAGCATGGTACATGAAAGTAGTTGGCACTACTCTATTACTCTATGGCCACGAAAGCACTACATGATAACTTTGGACATATAACTCAAGAAAAACCCTGGTGCTAATAAGAAACAGATTTTGCTAACCTAAAATGACAGTAGATGACATTAAGATGAGTTAAATTTGTGCTTGTGTACAGGGAAAAATACTGGCAACTCAAGCAGATTATTTGGAGACTATAAGCATGAGTGAACCTTTGGGACTTGTCTATGTTGATTTTTCATCTCTGGAAAGGTTGAGTAAGACCATATATCTTCGTAGTTACTGATCATTTTGCCATGTATGCACAAGTATAGCCAACCAATAACCACAAAACATTCATGGATTCTAAAATGTTGTGGAAGAAGTATTTCTCAATATTTGGATTCTTGCCAGGATTCTGTTCAGATTCTGACCAAGAAGGAAACTTTGAGAACAGGTTACTCAAGACAATGTTAGCACTAGAAGCATTTCAAGAAGTCTAGAACCCTAATACCCTATTATTATCCACAAGGAGACCCACAGATTGAGCATTTCAACCTCACATTGTTCAACATGTTAAGAACCCTAAGAACAATACAAAACTGTCAGGGGAGTGAATATATTTCCAGTATATAAGTACAACTTTAGGGGGAATGATGACATAGTCTACAACAAAATTGATTACCTTTGGGTGAGAGTCGTACGTACTTATTGACTTATGCTTTGGAGTTTCAGGAGGTAGAGAGGATTGGGGTTTCTTCTGATTATACCCATTATTCTCCATAATGAGTATGCTTTCATCAGAGCTGATCAGAGCAGGGGGTGAGTTTCCCTGATTAAACCCATTTTGAAGGTAATTGCATATATTTATTGATTAACATTTTAATCAATGCATATTTGAGTTATGCTTCTGTTTTATCATATATGTGAGTGTGTGTGTACACACATTCACAGAGGCAAGATATCATTATGCCTCCAAACAGGATCAGTATCTTCTCTTCCCTCCCACTTGTGCCTCATTTGTTCAAATATGCAATTTGTCTCCCATCTCTCTACAGGAATCAAAACCTCTTCCAATATTTCTAAAAGTGCCACAAACACACCAATCATACAAACAAGGTTTAGAGGTCACTAAATTTTCTTTGTCTTATTTCCCCTGAGGTCTTTTCCTTTCTCTGAGGAAGAGGAACTGTCTAGAAAAAGATCATCAATGAACTTAATGGACAAAAGCTTTGAGATAAGCCCCATTTAACAGTCAAGGAAGAGGAAGCTCCATTAGTTCTTCACTGGGGAGTGGGGAAAGATTATTTTTGACCCCCATCTTCTACAAAAGGAACTCATAGGGTCATGGGGGAAGAGGTCAGGGGAACTAATGCTCAAAGATTGGGTGCACAGCTCAATCCTACCTGCCTATGTGGTATGAACCAGAGAGATGTTGATCTTTAAGTTTTCACTTCCCAGAAGCCTTAAAAACAGTTTCAGAAAGTGAAATTCAAAGATTTCACCAAAATGCTGAATTCTGGGATAGCACCTGTTCTGAGTCTCCCATTTTTGTAACATTTGCAACATAGGTACTACATGCCCCACCCCCAGGGCCAGGAATTTTGCAGTTCCTTTCAAAAAAATAGCTATATGCTTATAAGCTGGCAATGCAGTATGCAGAACAAGCATCAAAAGAAACATCAACACTTGAAAACAACATGGGTAATTATCCCAAGTATTCATGCCACAGTACTTGATGAAAACAAATGAACATTAACAAAACATGCAAACTATGTAACACAATACAAAGCATCCCTTGACAGGGCCCTTCAGTGACTAACTGTCCAAATTTTAAAACTATGAATAATACCTTACTCCTTATGGAGAGAAAAACATCAAAACTAGAAGGCTATGCCATTGTTTTCTTTCAAGAATTTTTCTTACATGCTGGTTTTTCCTTCACTTACTAGGGTTTAGCTTATTGGGTGAGAGAAATTGAAGGATGTTGTCACCACCAATGGAAGACACTAGAAGAATAAAGGCTGGACAAAGGCAATATGGGCAAAGTAGGTAAAGTTTTGTGTTTAAAACCTTCCCACCTCTCTATCAGTACTTCTTTTACTTATATACCCAGTGGCCATGTCCTGTCCTAAAGCTGATCAACATCTTCTTTCTCCCCAACTATAGTACTTCACCTAGGTCTGAAATTCCCTGAAGTATCTTATGATCTACCTATTATTTTCTATCCAAACTTCCATTCCTTTAATGTGACTGTTCTCACCTAAGTATTAGGAGAAAAAAACTATTCTTCTGGCTTTTTTAATTAGTGACATTGAGGTGGAAGAGGTCTTTTTGTTGTTCCTTAAATCACACCACAAACACAAATATAAATACTAAAACAAACCAAAAAACCTTCATATAATACAAATGCTAGGAAGCAGATACGTAACCTACTGCATTTAAAACAGCTGCCACCTCTCTTTTACTAACTCCTTTACTAACTCTAACTGTCCTCTCATGCCCAAAAAACACCTCCACTTGTCCAAATATACTGAGTTGGGGGGGGGTTGTTTTATTTGTTTGTTTTTTGAGCAGAAAAGAGCAAATATGAAGAAGAGAATAAGGGAAGGGAAGAGATATTGAAAAAAAAGTATTAGAAAGAAAGAAGAGGGAGGAAGAGTGGTCTAGAAGGTGTTGCACTTAATCAGATATAGGAAAGTCAAACTTAAATGTCCACCCAATCATTGATTTTGTGTGTTACCTATGTCCACAAATATCTGGCCACTGGACCCAAATGGCTCCAGAGGAGAAAGTGAGGCTGGTGACTTTGCACAGCCCTCCCTCATTCAAATCCAATTCAATTGCAAGTCATGGTATCATCTTCCTGATGTCATGGTCCTCTTCAAGAACAAAGGACAAACCACACACAATGCCCACAAATAAAGAACAGTTATTAGCAGGATCATTGACTAAGGTAGTGATTATTCTTGTGGTCAGATGTAATTATACTTTTCTTTGAAATATGTAAGCATAGATTCCCACCAAAAGTTGTAAAAAAAAAAAAAAACCATGTCTTTACCCATCTCTTAAATTGTAGAGGGCAGTAAAGATCAACATGGGCACCTCTGAGAAGTGCCACCCCTCTCAAGCTGTAAATGATACTAGAGGACTATCCTGAAGAATCAAGTCAGCTCTTTAGCAGGAATACTCTGCCTTCTCCAATCAGCACCCAGCAATTATAGTACTCTCAGAGAAATCTCCCCAGCAGAGATGCTATACCTAGGGGGAGCAGCAAGAGGACAGCATGAGACAGGGAAAGACATCAGGAGCCTAGGGTGCCAGGAGTATGTTACCTTAGCAACATGTGTTCCTTATGTGTACTGTATGTGTGTTCCCGCTCATCCCACTGATATTGCATTATTTGGAGTAGAATGCAGTACAGATTTATGGATGGGATGTTTTATGATTAATGTTCTTACCGCGCCATTTCACTTAAGTGCCTTTGCTCTGCCAGAGATGGGGAACCTGTGGCCTCGAGGCCTCATGTGGCCTTCTTGGTCCTCGGGTGTGGCCTTTTGACTGAGTTCAAGTTTTACAGAACAAATCCTTTTATTAAGGGGATTTGTTCTGTGAACTTTGGATTCAATCAAAGAGCTGCACTTGAGGATCTAGAGGGTCACATGTGGCTTCGAAGCCATAGGTTCTCCACCCTTGCGACTAATTGTATCCTCTGGTCAAAGATAAAGCTATTAGTAGAGGCTTGAAAGCTGTAGTTTTAGGAGGTTCATCTATGAACCCTCAGAGTAGTCCTCCTGTGGGGATTCATCCTGTGAGTACAAGTCATCAGTAATCCCACAGAGTGGTACTACATTCTTGATTCAGAAAGCAATTCAGTGTCTGCCAGTCACCATTGTGAATACCCACTATCCTTATATTGTAGAGATTTGGAAGTGTTTAGTAAAGAAGCTTGATAGAGTTCAGAATAAAGCAAGTTCAACCATCATAGCTTCCTTGCCGTTCCAAAATCTCATTCAAGTTGTACATGGATAATAATAAAGTAAGGGCTTCATTTTAATTAATTACAATTATCTTTTACCTTAAGAGATAAGTGGTCAAAGGATATGAACAAGTTATTTTCAAAAGACTTGCAAACTATAAATGACCACTTGAAAACCTGTTCCAAATCACTAGCAGTAATAGAAATGAAAATTAAAGTAACCCTGAGATTTTACCTCACAACACTTCAAATGGCAAAGATGATGAGAAAAAAATATTACTAGTCAATATGGGAAGGGCTAGAATTATGCGAGAAAAATGACTAAAATGTCCATGCCCTTTGACTCCACTACTGGGTATATACCATAAGAAAATATAAAATGAGTGCTCATTAACTAGAGATTAAAATTTTTTTTAAATCTATGGTATGTGGATATAATAGGTTATTATTGTTTAAGAAGAAATAACAAATAAGAGAAATTCAAGGAAACATTGGAAGATATGTATGAAATGATGAATAAAATAAGCAAAACCAAAGAACCATATGTATCATTGCAACTATGTAAATGAAAAGTTGACTAAAGAAAACTTGAAGTCTGATAAGCAAAAAACCAATGAAATTCCACAACAATTAATGAAATATCTCTTGCTCTTCATGGCAGAGAGGCCAGGGAACGCTGGGATGTAACAAGGTAAACAGTATCAAGAAAGGTCACACTGTATCAGATGTATTTGCTTAATTTGTTTCTTTGTCACAAAGGAAGGCTAAATCTGAAGGAAGGATAGAGGAAAAGTTGTTTCTGGTTTGTTTGTTTGTTTTCCAATCCCAGAAGTGATGACAAAAGGTATCAATAAAAAAATTATTTAATTGAGAAACTTCTTCACCCGGCCCATTTTCTAGCAATCCAAACACTACTCCTATTTGTTTCCTAATCTCTATCCAGCTTTTTTCTCCTGCTTCAAATAGCATATCTTTTCAGCTCTCAGCCTTCTCTGCCATGTTTTTTTTGTGCAGAGGTGGTGCCCAGGAGAAACAGCGAAATGGTGGTGTTGGAACAATATAGAAGCTACCAGAAAAGTTGAAGAATTCTGGATCAGGCCTCCCAGACCCAGAGAAGTTCCTAGATAACTAATTCTAAATTCTTGGACCAAGTTAAATAGAAAGGAGAAGCATAGAAGAAGGATACTGGAAAATTCCAATCTCATATCCCTAGACTTTCATGGACCAGGTCCAATTTAGGGGGCTTTTCACATATCATGTTCTTTGTATCATGTTCCTTACTCAGCATTTCCTCTAGGAACTTCATAATTTATATTGTGCCTAGGTCTTTACAAAGGGGGAAAGGGCCTTCTGCTTTTGTGAAAGCACTAAGGAGCTAAGTATCAATAAAGAACAGAAATATAATGTAGGGGAGCCAGCCCAGACCTTGACTGTCACTGATACTATGAGTTATGTGGATTGAGCAAGTACATGGAACACAGTCAATTTTCTAACAACCCCAAATGTATTCTCTTTGCAGAGAGGAGCCTTAAACACAGGGCAGCACTATACATTTGGAGGACTATATTGAACCTTTGGTGAGGTGATACTTAGAAGAGAGGGAAAACGAGTTGTTAAGGCTATTAATGGGCTCAAGTGCAAGTCCCTTTATTTTTTAATCAGGTTAAATAAATAACGACTGTCTTATCTTCGATGTATTTTGTAAAAACAGAAAGTCCTTTTTTTCTTTTTTTGTAAAGATCTAGGCATAATGCAAATTATGAAACTCCCAGAGGAAATGCTGAGTAAGGAACTTGATACAAAGAGCATGATATGTGAAAAGCCCCCTAAATTGGACCTGGTCCATGAAAGTCTAAGGATACAAGATTGGAATTTTCCAGTACCTTTCCTGTATGTTTCTCCTTTCTATCTTGTTTGAAATTCTAATGGAAAAGACAACTGTCCTCTTTGACCTAAATTTCTCCATTCTTTTTTCCTAAGCTTTATCTTAAAATGACAATGGTAAAGAACTTTATAAATATGCTGCTATGTTTCTTCAGTGATTTCTCACAAGAGAATAATCCTGTTATATTCAGATTTCCTTATTTTTGTATTTGAAGATCTTCCAGGACGCTTGTAAAAATTCTGATTTGTCATTGAAACTATTCACTTTCTATATATGTCTTTGAGTCTGAGTGGGGAGGAGATGATTGGTTTTGGGGTTTTTTTCCCCTTGCTGGTAATAATCTATAGATTGTCTTGACCAAAATTTTGTCTGTGTTCAGAAATTCTCAACAATTTTCTTGTATTATTTCCTGCCTTACCGTCCTCAGTTTTTTATTTCTCATGTTCTTCTGGGAGAATTTTGGTCTCTATGTTGCCCCTGTGCATCCTGTCTTCAAAGGCAGTCATTATGGCTTGTAAGTATGTTTTGGGCAGACAGGACTGGTTCACTTGGGTTTCAATCCCTTTTCCTCCAGGCCTTGTGAAGCTACCCACACTGGCACCCTGCCTACCAGGTTGTGCCCTCCACTCTTTTTTCCTTCATGTAGCTGCATAGCATCAGCAACTGTCATGTCTTACAGGAAGAAAAGAGGGAGGGTATACATGAAGAGTCACTACAACTTTGGGGGAATCTCTAGTCTAGAGCTAAACCCTCCAGATAGGAGGCAGTATATTTTCAACCCACTCAATTCCTTCTTGGCTCTTGGTAAAATGCTTTAGAAACATCCAAGAAAGATGTAAATTTTGTAGAAAGTGCTAGAGAAGATTCAGTTAGAGAATAAAATGGACACTTTAGAAAGTGATGCTTGATGCTTTAGTTAACCTTTTTGAAAACACACCTGATATCGTTGCTAGAAGAATGCAGGCACAAATCAAGAGCAGTGATAGGGTGCTAAATTAGCAACCCCACCCTTTACGGCATATCAACATCCCATGAATTTGGACATCACTTCAACTAACTAATAAGCCAGCACCACTCAGAGAGAGAGAGGTTTTATTACATTCAGAATGTGACACACCTTATCAACCCTTGATGGCAATGTGTGTCCTTCACAAGTCAGCTAGTAGTACATATGCATTACAAATGGTACAAAGACAAAAGAAGGCTGAGCATTAGAGTACAGCTGGTTAGCCAAAAGAAACAAAGTATGGTTGTTCGGAAGAATGTCTATCATTAACTACTGGAGTTAGATAAGGGACAAGTCCTTGTTAGTGTAGCTGGTTTCACTATATAAGGGAGGGGGACCTTCTAGAGATTGAAATCCTCCCTATTTAGCAATTAAGTCTTTTAGTACCAATTAGAAGAGCAAAGAAAGACACTGAAGAGAACCAGCTGTTGCATTTGGTCCTACAGTTCATGCAGGGATCATATACAGTAAAATGGTGAATATAAAACACAATGGAGTCCATTATGTTCTCCTAAAAATTTGCTTTCATAAGTTAAACCAAAAATTCTCCTATAACATCAAAAAAGTAGGTAAAATTCATGTAGTTAGAAGATGTAGTAAGATACATCACAGTTAAGAAATTAAGTTCATAGGAATCATAGGATTTTAGAGCTGGAAAGAACCTTAGAGATCATGTAGTCCAACCCCTTCATTTTATAAGTGGGGAAACTGAGGCACAAAGAGGTTGAATCATAAAGCTGCTTGTACCAGGTTCCTATAAAAATCTTTCCCCATCCCCTCAACATATACACATCTGTATCATTCTGGTCCACTTGGGACATTCTCATTTGGAAGACAGAACAGATAAACGTTGTCTTGTGGCGTATTCTTCCCCACCCCCCACAATATACACCCTACCACTCTGATCATCAAAGGGAGCCCTTATTAATCTGCTCTTTTGTAGGAAAATAGTTTCTTCCTTTTGCTCAAGATGCTGTCTCGTAAGGGCTTCAGGATGAAGAAGGGAATGAAGCAGTGGAGAAAACCAAGTTGGCCCAATTTCAAAGTAGCCAAAGGCCTAGTTTGTCTTTTTGGCAACTTGTAGAGTAAAGGGAAGCTTTGACTGTAGAGTACCTACCTTTACTTGTAAAGGTAAGCTGTCATTAAATTTCAATTCAGCAACCATTTAATTGCATACTATGTACTACAAGTTCAGGTAAACTGGGGATATGAAAAAACAAATGAAATAATGTACAGAGTCTGAGTGCTTGCCTGAGAATTGAGGATCCTTTTCATTTGCTATGGATAGTAAGACAGAAGTCAAATTCTGATGATCCCAAGAGAAATATTGAATGAGAACACAAGTCAAAAGAGAGAAATGTGAGAAATGCCTCCCAGATTGAATCTGCAATGTATAAATCCAGAGCTCCATTTCCATGTGTCTGAGAATCTGACAAAGACTTCAAAATGCAGCCTGTGGTCCAAAACCTATCTCATTTATGTTAATTCACAGTACCAGCGAAGGCCAAGGTCTGGGTTTGCTCTTCCACATTGTGACTCTGTCCTTTGCGGTTCCTCAGTGAGAACTTTTCCTTAGGGTTCAGGACTCTTCATCTGCTTCTTATGCTTCCCCTCCACTGCTGCTGGCTTGCATCTCTGCTTCTCCGATATCGATCCAGGAACTTTCTGGATTCATAACTCTGGTGCTGCTTCTGAACCCTGCCAGTTCTGGGGCCATGTGATTCCATGAACAGATGTTCAAGCCTTCCCCTTTTGGTCTCTGTATGTAGTTCTCGTCCTCTCAGCTCTGGTTCTCTGGCTCTATCTATATTTGTTCTTCCTTTTAAATACCAAGTCTAAGGGTGTATGGTAGGTATATGAATTCTCTGAGAATCATTCAGTACTTGGGACAGGTAAGTTCACTCTTTACAAAGAGCTAACCTCATCAAGGTTCTCACACATCATTAAAGAGAGAAAAGAAGGATTTAGAAACTTCTTACCAGGCTCTTCCTGGGCACATCCTTTATACCTGTATGTCTTCATATGGGTACTCAGCCCACACATGGCTTTCTAAGCACCTCCTTAATTTCCCAGATCAAGAATTACTGAAAGACAGATTGTATCTGGATTAAAGGATGGGAGACCAAATATCAACTGCACTCACATATTGGCAGGGTCAGCCTCTGAGGAAGACTTGGCCCTCTGTTTTTATTACTTAACCACCTGAGTTTATGCTTAAATGGGGCAAAATGATTAAAAAGAAAGAAGAAAAGCTGTTCTTAGGCTAGACAATGAGCTTTTTTCAAGAACAGAGTCTTTGTAATAGAGAGAGGTTCGGTCAAATTTCCCTTATAAATAGTCCTTAGGTGATCAGAAGAATCATTCTTATTTGGAAGACAGAACAGATAGACGTTGTCTTGTGGCATATTCTTCCCCACCCTACCACTCTGATCATCAAAGGGAGACCTTATTAATCTGCTCTTTTGTAGGAAAACAGTTTCTTCCTTTTGCTCAAGATGCTTCAGGATGAGGAAGGGAATGAAGCAGGGGAGACAGCCAAGTTGGCCCAATTTCAAAGTAGCCAAAGGCCTAGTTTGTCCTTTTGGCAACTTGTAGAGTAAAGGGAAGCTTTGAGTGTGGAGTACCTAAAACCTTGCTCTGGGGGAGAAGAATCCAGAGAAGAACCTAGTCCTGCCACCACAACCCACACCTTAAGGAAAGTCAGAGTCAGAGATAGAGCTGACCTTACAGTGGATATAGGGTTGTAACTAGCGAGAGGAAGACAGGTTTAAATCCTGTCTCAGATACTTCTTAGCTTTTGATCCTCTGTGAGTCAGTTCACCTCAATTTCATCATCTGCAAAATGGGTATAATAATAGCAGCTATTTCAGAGATTTGTTATTTTTTAAGATCTAGGTTTTTATTAAAAATAGTAATAATAACATCTGGCATTGATTTAGTGCTTTTAGGTTTGTGAAGCACTTTGCTTTATGTGAGTTGTAGAGGTTTGTTATAAGGTTCAAATGAGATGATATATGTAGAGCATGTTGTATACCTTGAAACAGTATATAAATCTTAGACATTATTATAACCATGAATAGGTGGCCATTTCTATGGGGAAATTCTAATATTATGGATTCCCCCTCTTTGGTCCCCAATACTTTTGGTCATCTAACAATCATTATCAAAAGAAAAACACCACACTGGAGGGGGGCAGTGCCAGTAGACTCTATGTGCTAACATCATAAAGTAATTTCATAGCTGAAAATAAAATTGGGGGCAGGTGAAGATTGGCCTGAAAAAGGAACCAGGAGTTCCCAAACACGTTGCTTGCCTACTTTGCAACTTCATCAAAGTTCATCCCTCATCAGTAAGAACAGGTGAATGAACCTGCCAGGAAATACTATTCTTAAACCATATCAGGAAGCTTTTCCAATCATTCATTCATTCTTGAAGCCCCCACAGTTTCAAGCCTCCTAAGCGCAGAGCCCTCAGCAATTTTTGTCACCAATTGCTGTACAATCATTGAAAGTTATGTTGATTCAGTGACACATTATTCCCACCCCTGTTTGTCAATCAGTGTTGGGGAAGCTCCATTGGGAAAGATGATAATGAGTGTGCAGCTTTTTGCATTACCTGCTCTTTGTCACTCACCCTACCTATGACATTGTTACCTCTCCCTGGAAATTGTCACGTACTTTACTATCTTGTGAAGGAACTGAGATGGAAGGGCCCTACCTCTTCTTACTGACATTGATCTATCTGAATTCTTTTTATCTCATTATGAAAGTTGTCACTAAAAACTGGCCCCACCTTGAAGCCTTCACTGATTTTCAGTGATCTTTTTCCTTTCAACACTACCAATAAACTAGAACAGACACAGGTAAACTGCTTCTCTAGATGTTTGACTTGTATATTGAGTTCTTCTGAAGAGTATTCAGCAGAACATGGGTCACAATGGGGAAAAGGGGGGAAGTTATGGGGTCATAAGAAGAGGCATCAGCAGAAGTTTTCGCTCTTCCCAAAAGTAATGATTTTAATTCTCTTTCTTTCCATAGAACAAAACCCATTCCCACTCCTGCCCCCATCATAATTCTTCCAAGTCCCACTAAGCTAGAAATTTTAAAAAATTACTGCAGGATAGAGCACTGGCCCTGGAGTCAGGGGGACCTGAGTTCAAATGTGGCCTCAGACACTTGACATTTACTAGCTGTGTGACCCTGGGCAAGTCACTTAATCCCATTGCTTAGCCCCCCAAAAATTTTACTGCAAAAAACAACTCTATTGGGATAACACAAGGAAGTAGAGGATGGAACAGACATTGATGGTATTAAATCTTGGGTCATTTCCCACTTCTTTTTTCTCCATTCTATCCCTATGCTAAATTCTAATGCTAATTCCAATTCCAATGCTAAAAAAAATACTGAAAATTGGAGAGAACTGACATTTTCCAAACAAACAATTTCATCATGGGCAGGATACCACAAATAACGTATCTATCTTCGTTGGCTGAAAGAAAACTCAGTAAGCCATGGTTGCAAAAATGGTAAAAAAAAAAAAAAAAACTAAAAAACACAGCCAATTAATCTAACACACCCATTATTTGCCTAGTCGGAGGATTAATATGTGTAGATATAAAATCCCAGCCAGTTCCACAGTGAAAACTCATACACAGAAACAAAATTAATATTTGGGTAAAGTACATTTTGGGCATATTGGTGAACATAAGAAATTTATACTTCATTGTTGGCATCTAAGACCCAGTGCATGGGCAAAGAAAGGACTACAACCCAACCCTGGGGGCTTCATTCCCAAATAGGCAATGAATTCTATTGCAAAGCATGCTTCCAAGAAACAAGGTCCAATGGGTCTACAAAAAATATGCAGCCTCATGTGGTAAGCAAGTAATTAATCATGCACCTGCATATTTTGGGCTGATTATGCCTATGTGCACATAGTTTCCTGGCACTACCTGACATAGGAAACCTTTTGTTTCTCAGAACATGGCTTGCTATAATCATCTTGGAAGAGCTAGAAACCAAATATGATAACCTTTCAGTCACAAGAAGAACTTCAGTACCTTCTATAGCTGTATTCCCAAGTTAACAGCATGATTTCTCCTGCAATATTCATGGAGCACCTAGGACATCCCCCCAACCACAGACAAAGCTACTCCAGGTTCAAAGTATACACCTGTTCCAAACCGTAGCACATGTGTTCTTACCAATGTCAACTTTTCTTAATCAGCTATAAGACACAGATAGTTGAAATTGTAATAATCATTAGGGCAATACTTGGACAGGCTGCCTTTGAGGAGCCTGAAACTGCTAAAAATCCTGGGAGTTGTATTTCTTTTCAGATTAAGGAGTAAAGAAGTTGTCAAAGGATAGGAACTGGAGAGCAAGATTTTCAACTCCAGCACCAATTTTTAAATAGAGGCAGAAATAGAGAGAGAAAGAGACAGTCACAGAGACAGGCAGAGAGAGAGAAAGGGGGGGGAGGAAGGAGGGAGGGAGGAAAGGAGAGATAAATGGTGAAAGCAGCAGCAACAACAACAGATGGGGGGTGATTTCTAGATTAGTCAACTTAAAGCTTTGTAATGGTTTCTGGGCTTACTACTCTGTTTAAAGAGAATCCAGAAGGAAGTGACTGAATTATGTCTTCTCATAAAAACTACTAGAACTAGTGAATTTACTCCATTCTATGTTTACCTGCTTCTGTTTTATTGATGCTTGCAAAAAGTAGCATGGCTCGTTGCTAAGCATTTCTCAGCTATTTAAAATTTTTGCTTACTGATTATTTGTAAATTTTAGCAACAGTTTTCTAGATAATAATAAGATAATTTTAATTGCATCCTAAACTGGAGATCTGGCTATAAATAATGTGAATGGGGTGGGGGTGTGTGACACGTGTGGATTATTAACTACACCAAATCCAATTGACTGGGAAGTCTGCTTTTTGGCCTAGTCATTATAATGATTGCATAGCAGCTCAGAGCATTATGAATTTTGTTAATAATCTGCATTTTTAAGCTTTCTAACTCTACAGAAAAGTGAAGACATATGGAGCCAGGACCATTTCCCTAGATTAAAACTCTCATAAAATAATCTTATTATCTCTAAGCAAATGAATCCTTCTGTACCAAGAGCCTTTGGCTTTTCTCTACCCACCAATGTGAGGGAAGGGAGGCAAAGTAAAGGCAGAGACCACAAGAAAAGTTTGAATAGCCCAAGTGGGTGGAGACAGCACTGACTCAAGGACAATAAATTCTATCTACTACCCTGAAGACTAGATGGGAGAAGTGTTCATTCAAACTGCCTTTCACATCTGCTCTACAAGTGGGAATCTTGAGATTTTTTTCTTTTCTTTCTTTTGATTACTTAAATACTGTTTTCGTTTTTCTTTCTGGACTCTTTTACATTGTTGTAATCATTTTGTACCTATACTGTAAGAATTCAAAATTATAATTTTTCTATTGTTTTGTGGTGATATTCTTCCATTTACCTTATTGTAGTTTATATTGTTTTATTGTCTTGTTTACTTTATTTTGCAGCAGTTTGTGTCTTCATGATACAAACCTTCAAGTCTTTCCGTGCTTCTCTGTATTAGTCATATTTATCATTTCTTGCAGCACGGTAATATTCTATCACACTAATGTACTCTAATTGGCTCAATCATACTCCCCAACTGGTGGGTATCCACCTTATTTCCAGCTCTTTGCTATTGGTGCCTGGCACACAATAGGTGCTTAATAAATGCTGGTTGACTGACTGACAGAAGTGCTGCTATTGATTTTTTGGTATATGCAGATCCTTTATTTTTATCAATGATCTCCTTGGTGTATATGCCTAGTATGGAGTCTCTGGTCAAAGGATATGAATATTTTAGTCACTTTATTTGCATAATTCCAAATTGCTTTCCAGAATGGTGATAAGAATTCACAGCTCCACCAACAAGGTATTAGTGTATCTATCTTTCCACAAACCACTTGCTTTAAATATATATAATATGCATATATATACATATATATATATATATAGTTCTACATGTCATTTTCAAAACTTCCCTGTTTATCTGGGCTTCCTTTTGAACTTCCTTATATGCATTTAAAAAATATTTCAAGGGCCCCATTTTTAGAGGCATCACTATTGCTACCTACTTTCCCTCCAAACCCACTCCCTAATTAAAACCAAAAGGAAGAAAGAAAAATATTGCAATAAATCAGCATAGTTGAGCAAAATGAATATACACAGTTGGTTTGTCCCAAAAATGTATTTATATTTCTGCACCTTATGTCCAACATCTCTGTATCAGGAGGTGGATAAAATGCTTTATCATAGGTCTTTCAGAGACATGGTTGCTCATTACATTGATCAGAATTCTTGTCTTTCATATTTATTTTTCTGTGTAATTCTTTACAATGTTGTTGTATTTGTATAAATTGTTCTTCTGGGTCTGTTCATTCTGCCTCAGTTCATACTACTCAGGATTTTCTTTAATAATGTCTTTTGTTTTTTTTTTCTTATAACTCAATAGTATTCCATTATGTTAATACATCATAATTTGTTCAGCCATTCTCCAAATGTCTAAGAGGCAATCTAAGGCATTCCATTATATTCTAGTTCTTTATTCACAACCCCCAACTCTTTTAATACCCCATTTAGGATTAGGAAGTTTGTTTGGCTTGTGATTATTCCCGCCTTGTATTAATCTCTTTTTAAATGCACCTCCTTCAAACACACTTTTCCACTGATGAGTAGGAAATCAAGTATTTCTATATCAAACTTTTTGTATGTGTATTCAACCCTCCTTTATCTGTTTCAACTAAAAGTGGCATTCATCTGATGCCTTTTCTCCTCACCCCTTCCTCTGTTTTTATACTCTTTTTCTCATATATTCCAATGATGAGAAATAGCAAATTACAATCTACCTCCCCACTTGCTTCTTTCTACACTAGTAGAACAGAACCAATCCACCCTCAGCAACTCTGTTCTTCTTAACTCCCTCAATATCTTTAAAGTTCTGAATGGACATTTGTTTCTTTTCTTTATTAGAATGTAAGCATTAGATTATCATACAGCTCCTTCATTTAGCTCAAACAAATTTACTTTTTTAGGTTTCTCTGAACTTTTTTTCTATTTCAAAATTCCCACTCAGTTCTGCTCTTTTCATCAGAAATGTTTAAAAGTCTTTGATTCCATTGAAGATCAATTTTCCTCTTGTATGATTATTCTCAGCTTTGCAAGGAAAGTTATTCTTGGTTGTAAGTCTAAATATTTTGCTTTTTAGAATATTGTATTTTAAGATCTCCTCTTGTTTACAGTAAAAAGCTGTCAGGTTTTAAGTGATCCTGATGCTGTTTTCTTGGTACTTGAACTGCTTCTTTCTGAATACTTGCAATATTTTTTCTTTGATGTGTAGGCTCTGGATTTAAATTATTATATTTCTGGGACTTTTCTTTTAGGGTTCATTTCAGAAGTGGTTAGTTGATTCTTTCTATCTTTACTTTGCCCTCTGATTCTAATAGATTTGGGAAATTTACCTTTATGATTTCTTGAAATATAATGTCTAGGGTCTTTTTTTTTCTTATTCATTGTTTTTAGGAAATCCAATGATTCAGAAAATATCTCCCCTTATTCTGTTCTCTAGGTCAGTTGTTTTTATATCAGATAGCTTACATTTTCTTCTCTTTTAATTTTGTTTTACTATTTCTTGCTCTCATAGAGTCAAGGATTTCTCTGATTTACTCTAATTTTCATGAAGTCCATTTCATGGAAAAGGCTTGCCATTTTCTGTTCTAAGTTATTCATTCTCCCAATTCTTTCCTTAATATGTTTTTAATCTCTTATTTCATATCTTCTAGATATTCATGCAGTCCTTGTCAGGGGTGGGGGGGGAGAAAGAACATTTCCCTTGACTCTGCTTGCAATTGCAATAAAGTTCTTTTGCTCCTTTTTGAGTATCTCTAAATCTACAATAATTTTTTGTGCTGGCTGGCATTTTCTGCTATTTACTCTCTAGGTTTAATTCTTGAATTGGGGGTTTGAGCAAGAGCTCTGCTTACTGCTGTGCTTTGGGGTGGGATGGTTGGCCCTGCTTGGTTTCCCCTTAGGTCATCTCTGTTCCTGCTCTAAACTTCTCATTCTATGGTTAGGCTCTCTCTGGGATGAAAGAATCAGGAAAGAGTCCATGTAGAAGATGATGCTTGAATTGAGTCCTGAAGGGATTAAAGGATTCTATGAGATAGAGGTAAAGAGAGAGTACATTCCAGGCATGTGGGATGATCAGAGCAGAGATACAGATATGAGACGTGGATTGTGGTGTGTCAGGAACAGAAAGAAAGCCAGTTTGACTAGATTGTAGTGTGTAGAAAAGGGATTAATATGTAACAAGACTAAAAAGGCAGGGTTGGGGCCAGGTTGTGAAAGACTTTAAAAGTCAAACAGAGGAGTTTATGTTTGATCCTAGAGGCAATAAGGAGCCACTATAATTTACCATACTTCACCATATAATCATCACCCTTTCCAGTCCAAAAACTGGTTTATAACCCTTTATTCTATAATCATCGCACGGTATAATTCTGTTTGTCACACGGCTTAAAAGGTAAACAGAGCAGTAATGTATTCACGAGTGACATACGGATACACATTTATCTCTCATGCTTTGCAGGCCATGAGCCTAGCATTTTCAGAGCATACACATTGTCAGCATATTTCAGAAAGCCGACTTGTATAGTTAATTTAGAGCACTGCAATAGTAACGGTATTGTCACTCAACCACATGGAGAGTTATAGGCAGAGGGGAGCAGGTGATCAGGTGAAACTACCATGAGTAAGTCACATGATATGGTAAGACTTGCATCTTCCCAATTTTAATTGTATATTCATGAGTATTCCGTGCATCCTAATCTTGCACCAAAGACAATTTAGTAATAAATGATTTTTAAGTAATACCAACACAATTAAAAAAAAGGTTTACATAATGGTCATACTCCACTTTTTTTGCAAAAAAAATTTGGCATAAAATCTGCAATGATTATACAGTGAAATAAGGTATAGAGTCAGAGACATACAATCAGAAAATGCCAAAGTTACAAACCTGGGAGACTGGGGGAAGGTTGGTGTTCTTGATAGAAATAGGAGGGATTCAGTCAAGGGTTGGGTTTTAGGGGGGTTAGGGGAGAGTTAATGAGTTCTGTTTTGGGAATGTTATATTTTATAAACCTTAAGGAAATGAAGTTTGAAATGTCCCTAGAGGCAGCTTTGGTACTGGTTAAATGTTTTTAACATTATAGTCTTGGGAACACATGCTTCTGCTGATGTGGAAAACATTTTGATCTATGAGACTCACTCTGAACAAGGAGGAAGATGAGAAATCCATGGGAAACAAAATTCCTGCCCAGATTAGAGCTGAATTCCTCACCCCACCTACGTGACCAACAACCACACAAGACTGATAAGTGCCACTATTACCCCAGCATAGACAACCCCATCTGGGCATATCTCAGAAATCTCCTGGAGAGTGTAATGAAAGGTGAAGAGAATTTGAAAAGAGCCCCTGGAAGGATCCCACCCGTCCCCTACCCACTGTCCCATTGCAAGGGAATTAAACCCAATGAACTAGTTCTGATCTAAAAATTCAGCAGAAACATACATAGATGACTAAAAAAGCTACCCCAAGGGCTACAGGTTACTAGTTCACTGTGGCATGGTCAAGAGATCTCCATCTGGAGACCTCCTCCTTCTTCTAGTGATTGTTCAGCTTCATGGTGTTCTGATATTTTGGCCATGCTATGTGATTTGTCTTCCCCAGCCACTGTCATCTAAAATCCCATCTTCTATAAGCCCTCCCCAGTTTTCCCTCTATATAGCTTGTTTGTACCTATTTGTTTGCTTCTTGGCTCCCCTATTAGATTGTAAGCTTAGTAAGGGCAAGGAATGTCTTTTCACTCTCTTTGTTCCCCAGCATTTAGCACAATACCTGGTATATAGTAGGCACTTAATAAATGTTTATTGACTGATTGACTAAGACTTCCCTAAGGTTAAAGGCAATATTCCTCAGACTTGGAGAGAGAGATGCTACATACCCCTCTCCATTCCATGGCCAAAATCAGATTAGACATTTAACCCACCATTTCTCCCAACGTTTCTATTTCTTATGATGGCCTCACATCATCCAAGTCTAAAACCTCAGTATTACACTGGACATGCACCTCACCCTACTCCCTCCATACAATTACTAAGTCTTCATGATGCCAAGTCCTATTGCAGGGGTGGGGAACCTGCAGCCTCGAGGTCACATGTGGCCCTCTAGGTCCTCAAGTGCAGCCTTTTGACAGAATCCAAATCCTATTGCTTTACCTCTGTAACATCATTGACATCTTTTCACTTACCTTTATTCACACTCAAACTACCCTAGTTTAGGACCTCAAGGCCTCTTTCAAGGATTAACATACTGCTTAATACACAGGTCTGACTATATCTTTCCCCTTCTAGTAGGTCACACACATCTTTGATGGCTCACTGTTGCAAGTAGAGTAAGATGAAAACACGTAAGTCTGAAATCTCAGAACTTGTACAATTTGGCTCCAATCCACCTTTCCAGTTTCATTTTACAAAAGTTACCCACCTCACAGGGTGGTTATTAAGTAAAGCATTTTGTAAACCTTAAAAAAAAAGCTATGGAAATGTAAATGATTATGTGAAGTGAAATGAGGGGATTAGATAATCTCTAAATTATTTTCCAACTCAAAAATTCTATGATCCTATATGTGAATTGTTTTGTGTTACTTGACATTGTTACTGTAAGTTAAAATGTTTGGCAAAAATAGGAGAAAAAATAGTTTTAAAAAATCTGATTAAACACAATAAAATATATTTTAAACTTAAATATTCCCTTACCTTACAAAGTTAGAACTACTAGAAGACGATCTAGACCTGGGACTAATGGTGAACTATGTACTTTTCACTGAAAAATGAAATTGACCCATGTTTTTTCCAGAAGTAAAAATGTGGAATATATATGTGTATATACATATATATGTAATTTGTTCAATCCTTTGAGTGGTGATATAATAGAATTTAATGGAGAAGCATAGAATAGGATATGTTATAGCTCAGGTCTCTAGAACCAACATTAATGTGTTTTATATACATAGCCATATCTTTTTAATAATACTTTTTAATATGACACTGGACAGATGTTCTTATCATATACAGTTTATAAAGCAAAGGAAGGCTTCTCAGAAAGGACTTCACAAAATGGAGAGTCAAGTGTCTGCCACATTTTTCATTTTAACATTGTTCCTTATGGAGTAGAATTCAATATGAAGCTAGGTTCATCTTGGGTCCCCTCCAAAACAGACTAGTTGCTAATACCATAAATTTTCATCCATAAGACAATCTCATAGCAAGGATCCTGGGTCAGTTTTTGCCACAAGCCCCAAAGGCAGTATGATAGAGAACTACAACTATGTTTGCTTATTGGTCACTTGCAACCCAATATTTATTTTCTTCCCCTCAAAAAAAAAATTGAATAGTTTCTACACATTTCACAGAGATTTGGTGAGCCATATTTAAGGAATGTATTTTAGGAGACAATCATGTGGTTCTGTGACCAAGATTCTTATTAATATTCTTACTGATGTTAATTACACATACACACACATGCAGTAACAGGAAATCTAGTTTTCCATTTTCTGCAATGGAAAAATATGAAATAATTAACATATAACACTAATTAACTATTGGAGAGGAGGCCTGGGTTCCAGTCCTGGTTCTATTACTAACCAGAATTCAAAACTATGCCCTTGTAATGGGTACTTTCAACACACTCCACTTTCCTTTTTGTAAGTACTTAAAAAATTCTTGTTTCCTTCCTTCTTTCCTTCCTTCATTGTTTTCCTTCTTTCCTTATTTCAAAATCAGTTTGTGAGTCCTTCAACAATTCACTTAAGCTCTGTGGATCTCACTTCCCTTATTTTTAAAGGAAGGGATTGAACAACAAAATAATCTCTAAGGTCCCTGTCAGCTCCAAACCCAAGGATAATAAAAGAGCACTTGGCTGCCTTCTCTGAGTTCAGGTTACAAGAGCCAGACACACCACATGTCAAAATAATGAAAAAAATGGCAGCTATTCTTTCTGAGCAATTGTTAGCAGTTTTTGAAAGGTTATGGAGAAAGGGAGAGATGCTACAGGAATGGAGTAGAGCAAATACATTTTAAGTTTAAAATGGCAGAGTACCTGAGAAACAGCTGGTGTAGTGGCCTCAGAGTCAGGATGACCTGGGATCGAGTGGGTGGCTTAACCTCTCAGTGCCCCAGGCACCTCTAAGTGTCAGAGCAGGTGTCAATCTATATACTGGCAGGAGTTCCTCACTTGGAACTACCTATACAGATCACATTAGTTAATGGTTTGGTATGTAAGGAGAATTTCCTAAATATAGCTTACCTACATAACATATGTGCTCTGGCCCCATTCTTTTAGGTCCAAAATCTTCCCCTTATGGTTCTCAGGTGCCCTAAGGGTTTGGGCGTATCTTTTTCTCTGCTCTTGGCTTGTGTTCCCCCATTTTAGGGGACCAGTGATTATCATCCCAGTTTTATTTAACCATTTGAAATGCCAAGTAGCTTTTAAAAAGGGGTATTTCCTAGATATAACAAGAACAAGCATACAAACATTTCCCCAACACCTCAGCGGCATAATCCCCACCCCCATACCTCTTCCAACTGTTGGAGGTAGGGGTGGAGTGATTAGGCTCACAATTTAGCTCAGTTCCTACTTAGCACTGATCTCACCAAAGGCATGACTGTTGACATTCATTGGGCTGGAGTCCCACCAGGTCACTGCAGGTGACTGTTCATGCTAGGCTGGCTACAACACCGAGCCTGGATTCCTGTGACTCATGCTGCCAGCCATTGAGACTCCCAAGGTCAGAGACTCCACTCCCAGCACCTAGAATGGAAAGGAACTAACAAAAAGGTCAAGGATCTCAGCCTGTTTCTCTGGGGCCACAGGGCTTCAGGGGGAAGGTCCCACAGCCCTTCCCCTTACATCATAGTTCTCTCTCACACACAAAAATAGTGAATGAAGGAGTTGCCTCATTCTCCCAGGTGCAAAGAGATGTCTGGAACTGACTCAGGCCTTTTTGAAGATGCTAAGAGTTCCAGCTATACAACCGATGGAAAAAGGCTCCTCTTGACCACAAGGTAGGACAACTGAAACCAGTTACCAAATGTCCACACATGCATTCACCTCATTTTTTTGTTATTCAGTCACTCCAGTCATGTTTGACTCTTCATAACCCCATTGGAGTTTCTTAGCAAAGATACTGGAGTGGTTTGCCATTTCCTTCTCCAGCTCATTTTACAGATGAGGAACTGAGATGAAAAGGATTAAGTGACTTACCCAGGGTCACACAGCTAGTAAGTGTCTGAGGATAGATTTGAACTCACAAAGATGAGTCTTTCTGACTCCAGGCCCAGCACTTCCATCCACTGTGCCACTTAGCTGCCCTATTTCCCTCATACTTCATCATAATTTTCACAGAAGAAACTACTTAGCATCCTCCAGGTGAAGACATCTCTGAGAGTCGATGGGGTCTGAACATTTGCCAGACCTGCATTTCAGCAAAGCATTTGACAAAATCTTTCATGATATTACCATGGAAAGGATGAAACGATGTAAGCTAGACAACAGTAACATGATTCCAGAAATTGACTGGACCTCAGTCTGAAACAAATCCAGAGAAGGGATACCAGAATGACCTCAAGATTAAGCCATGTTAGGGGCAGCTAGGTGGTGCAGTGGATAGAGCACCAGCCCTGGAGTCATGAGAACCTGAGTTCAAATACAGACTCAGACACATAACACTTAATAGCTGTGTGACCCTGGGCAAGTCACTTAACCTCAATTGCCTCACCAAAAAGCAAAAAAAAAAAAAAAAAAAAAAGATTATGCCGTGTTAAAATAAGTTGAAAGAATTAGGGATATTTTGCCTAGATAAGAGAACAGTGTAGGGAGGGAGATAGCACAACATAAAAGATGTTGGTTGTTAAGCCTCTAAAGGACAGTTAAAAGGCTAGCTGGCCACTGTTGAGGATGCTGTGGAGATTCCACAACAGGTTAGATTGCTCTAGTACCCCTTTGAGGTCCTTCCTACTCTCAAGTTCTGTGATTCTATGAACCTTTGAGAAATTGTCACTCATTCGGGCTCTAGCTCCAGGCTTAATGTTGACATCTTAAATTCATCTCAAAAAGTTAATTCATCATATTCCTTCTAACTCTTCTATCAGTTGACAATACATTTACCACAGAAAAAGAGTTCTCACCCAGGATTAAACTCATGGTGATTAATGTCACATTTCATTAAAGGTTAATGGCGAAAAGGAGGTGTATGAAGGAACAAAGAAATTTATTCGTTCTTGGAGTAAGAGGGCATTTTAACTTAAACATACTCACCATAATATCATTTATCATGACAAACTGTTAATGTTTTTCATGTGAACATGCGATTACTCAGGCATTCCATTGACATTAGAATTATTGAGCCCGATCCCAGTAGACTGAGAGGTCAGAAGTGTATCCTGAAGAAGGGGTAAAAAAGGAGGAAACTGTTCTAAGTATAGTTTCAAGGGCAAAGGAATAATAGAGAACCAAGGCTGTATATGTAGACAGGAGCCCTCAATACCTGGCCACATGCCAGTGACAGGTGATCCTAGGTGAAACCAGGGAGTTGTTAAGATGCCCCTTGTACACAGATTGCCCTCATTTCCAATGATCAAATGACACATTTGTTCTTTTGTATTGGAGCAGGAAATTTACTAAGTGGAACCTGGTGGCTTGAAAAGGCAAAAGTATCTTCCAGAAAGATGAGAAACAATTCCTGGGAAAGCCTTCCCTCTTCAGAACAAATGTTGTTGAGTACTACTGCAGTGGTCATAGAGTCATTAATCTCAAAATCTCTGAGCCTATTGAAAGGCATCAGTAATATTCTGGGGACCCTACTCTTAATCCTCAAGGAAAGGGACGCAGCCCCTTCATTATCATTGCCATGACCTGGACCAGGTGCAAAAAATCAGTTTGATCAAAATTGTGACAAGTTCATCATAGTAACATCATAACAGCTAGGTGGCTCAGTGGAGAGTGCTGGGCCTGGAATCAAGAAGATTCATCTTCATGAGTTCAACTCTGAGCTCAGACACTTTTTAACTGTGTGACCCTGGGCAAGTTACTTAACCCTGGTTGCCTTAGTTCCTCATCTGTAAAATGAGCTGGAGAAGGAAATGGCAAACCATTATAGCATCTCTGCCAAGAAAACCCCAAATGGGGTCATGAAGAGTCAGACACAACTGAAATGACCAAACAACAGCACTGCCTCTGTTACTCATTTTGTTGTGTTTTTTTCCTTGTTTGTTTTTTTAATAATATTTTATTTTTTCCAATTACATGTAAATATAATTTTTAATGAAATTTTGCTTCCTTTTTTCCTCACCTCATCCTTCCCTAAAACAGTAAGTAATTTGATATAGGTTATATATTGCAATCATGTAAAACATATTTCCATATTAGTCATGTTGTGAAAGAAGAAGAGACTAAAAGGAAAAATCATGAGAAATATAAAGTAAAAATTGTATGTTTTAATGTGCATTCAGATTCCATCATTTCTTTCTCTGAATGTGGATAGCATTTTCTATCATGAGTCCTTTGGAATTGTCTTAGATCATTGTATTGCTGAGAATAGCTAAGTCATTCATAGTTGATCATCAAACAATGTTGCTGTTACTGCATACAATGTTCTCCTGGTTCTGCTCATTTCACTTTGCACCAGTTCACCTAAGTCTTTACAGGTTTTTTTTCTGAAATCTGCCTGCTCATCATTTCTTGTAGCACAATAGTATTCCATTACATTCATATACCACAGCTTGTTCAGCCATTGCCCAGTTGATGGGCATCCTCTCAATTTCTAATTTTTTGCCCCCAACAAAAGAGCTACTATAAATATTTTTGTACATGTATATCTTTTTTCCTTTTTTCTGAACTCTTTGGGATACAGATATAATAGTGGTATTGCTGGATCAAAGGGTATGCACAGTTTGATTACCCTTTAGACATGGTCCCAAATTGCTCTCCAGAATGGTTGGATCATTTTGCAACTCCACCAACAATCTATCATTTATTTGTTGAGTGACCTTGAGCAAGTCACAACTCAGAGTCATAGAATTTTAGAGTTGGTAAGGATCTTACAGTATGACTAGCCCAACTTTGGACATAGTTCTAGAATTTGCTCAGCCATGGTTAGCGACCACTCACTAACCATTGGCCCTCTCCCTGAAGCCCTTTACTGATAGAAATTTCACTATTCATAGCCAACTTATAATTGTTAGAAAATTCTTCTTTACTAATGAGTTGAAATCTGCCTTCTTGTACCTTGAACACATCCCTAGTTTGATCCTCAGAAACTACACAATAGGAAGCTAAACTAACCTCCCACATGAGGGCTTTTAAAATATTTGAAAACAGTTATCACATTTTCCCCCAAATTTTCTTTTCTTCAATCTAAAACATCTCCAGCTCCTTCAATTATTTCTTACATGACATGGTTCTGAATCTTTGTTTTCCTCTCTGGGCCTTGGTTCCACTGTCTTTAATACGGGATTCCTAAAGTTCTATAGTTGTAAGTGTTTGTGAACTAAGCACTCAGTTTTCAGAGGGGATTTCCAAAAGATGTCAGCTGACTCATGAAAAAATTCCTAGATTATCACAAGACTAGGAAACTAAGCAGTAATGGCCTCCTGCCTGGTGTGCAGTCAGCATACCACCTGCTTACTCTTAAACAAGAGAGGAACATCATTAAAGTACCCAAGACTTTTCCCTAATTTCCTGTAGGATCAATAGCCTAGCCCCTCCCCTCATGCAGATTGGGATAGTTTTTCCTTAAAAGATATTGAGCTATCTTCAAGACTTGGTTAGCTTAGGGAACCAGGGGCTAGATTTTTTACATCACTTCCTCATCCGTGAGAACCAAGCAGCCAAGAGTAACTGGAAAGGCTCTCAGATGCTTGGTTGGTGAATTACAGTGAGAACTTCCCTCAGCTGCATCAACTCAAGGATATCTCAATCAATGCCTCTTCTGCTGTGGCTAAGTAAATCTTTTTGTTCACTATTGAATAAACTATGAACATCTCATTTAAAAAAAGACAACAACAACAAATAGCTGCAAACCATTGCTATTAAAAAAAAACGCTTGTCATGGGCAAGATAATACAAAGACTGAATTGGAGGGGGGAAACATAATTTTCATTGATGAAAAACTAGCTTTTTCATTCAAAACTGCATCATGACTATTATCAGAAGTACAAGTGAGCCTATAAAATTAAGGCATCTTCACCAGACTGTACAACATCCTTCCTCAAAACTTGTTTTGGGGATTTTTTTCTTTCCAGTGCTCCTGGAAGTCCTGTTCCCATTAAGGGAATGATGAATGCTGATAAATATATCGATATCCTGAAAAGCAGACTTGTTCTGGAAGTACAGAAATTTCGAAATGGAGAGAAAATACTGCAATGTGACCTTATACCATGTCACACATTCCAGAAGATTAAGAAGCTCATAGAAGGGATGGAGATAAACATGTTTCAGTAGCTTGGGAACTCACCTTATTTAAACTCCATCAAAAACCTATGGGCTATCCAATGTGAAAAAAGAGAATGATTTCATGGTTAAGAATTAAAGAAAATGTAACAAAATCTTGTGACCTCAATGACTAGCTGTATAAAACAAGTGATTACAATGGAAGTAGTATATGTTGTATGTTAGAAAAAAATTTTAATGTAAAAAATACAAGATTTATTGCATGTCAATAAGTTTATTTTACTCTGTCCCAATTAATTTACAGATCATTATAGATAAGCTTTAAATGAAATCATCTTACAAAATACCCAATAGGAATATACCATTCACCACTGACTTGGGTTAGCACAGAAGAGAAAAATTTTTACATTTGCTAGGGAAACAAATAGGAGGAGCTAGGTAGTGTAATGGATAGAGTGCTGGGAGTCAGGAAGACTCATCTAAGTGAGTTCAAATCTTGCCTCAGAAGGCAAGCACTTACGGGCTATGAGGCCCTGGCCAAGTCACTTAAACCTATTTGCCTCAGTTCCTCAACTATAAAATGAGCTGGAGAAGAAAATGGCAAACCACTTCCATATCTTTACCAAGACAATCCCAAATGGGGACACAAAGAGTCAGACATGACTGAAAGTGACTGAATAATAAAAGGCCAACAAATAATAGAAAACAACTAACGTGAGTGTCTCCTAACTAGTCATGATAGCCCAGGAAAATGGCATGAAGCACTGATCACAAACCCGCAATCCTAATTTGGGATTTGTTTTAATCTGGGAGGACATCTAGTGCTATCTACCAGTTCTTTTACATTATTTAGTTGTGTTGGGCATGATTAGGAGAACAATGTGATCTGCTGCAATGTAGCACTTCCCTATGAGTTAGGCATGTGCCATCATCCCTTGATTAAGGACATGTACAATATAGTGACTACTGGTTGGTCTTTTCATCACTATTACTGGACATTATGTCAAAGATGATTTCAGCTAATCTTGTAATAAGAGCTGTAAAAAGGCTCTCTTCTCTCTCTTTTGAGCACATGGCTTTGGAACTCTACCAGATCACCCTCAGTCTTCAACAGGGTGGGAAGAAGATCCTACTCCATCCCCCGGCAATAGTGATGGCTACATGAATATAGCAGCAAGAACATGTGCTTGCCAAGGCACACCTAAGACTAGACCTCAATTCCCTGACTGCCTCTTCTGCTTTGTGTTTCTTTCTCTGTGCACAGGTCACCAAACTGCAATCTGGAGAGAAAAAAATATTTCCAGCCTTAGTGGCTGCCTCATGAGTTCTTGAGTTTATGCTGACTACCCAGCCAAAGATGTTTCCTGAAACTATGCCACTTTTCAGAGGAGAAAGTTACCACCCAGAGCGTTGTCCTGAATCTCAGGGACTAAAAAGCTGTGGTGGACTAGTGAGATCTGTACCTTGTGATTTGCTTGGATAGTACAGGTCTGAGATGAAACGTCTGTTCAGTAGTTACATAAAGTTGGCTTTACCTTTGCAGGGAGATCATAGTGATGATGATGATGATGATGATAATAATGATGATGATGATGATGAATTATTGTTTTATTTTTAAAATATTTGTTAATTTGTGTTTATAAATCTTTTTGGCATTTTTATGATGTAGGAGACAAAAAGCTATTCTATACCTAATATCTATTTTGTGCATTGAATACCTTGCCTAGAAGACACCCTGTAAATGCTGTTTGGGGAGACCCTAAACATGAACCCTATCTAAAGTTAGTTTTGGAGATTCCTATTGAAGTTCTATTATGAAATTGGAACATAAAAAGCCAGAGAAAGTGGGAGAAAACTGATTCTCCTCTTTGGGGTCAAACTATACCCAAGATGAAGCTGGGTTCTGGATGAGACTAGAGCTAGATATCATTGTGGGAAGGAATACCCCTAGGCTATAAGTAACATCTTGGGAATTTTTTCAGAATCTAAGCTATTGATTCCAATTCAGAATTTAATCCTTTAGGAGGAACTCCACATGTATTCATGTATCTGAATTTATTAGATTTTTTAAAAGTTAGCTTATTTGTCCTATCATTTGAAATGACCTTTGATTTTGAAGGGATCTGCTGGAGAAATATGAAGTGCCCTATATGTTGTAGCCATTCTTGGAGATATTTTTGTGTAGACCTCAACATCTGGATCACCCTATGCATTGCCAAGGGATTCACTGGGTAAATTTGCAAGTTAATCTAGGTGCTTAAGGGACTTGTGGGAGAAAATTTTACCCAGAACAGGTTAGTGTCTCACTTAAATGTGAAGGGATAACTTCCAGTGAACTCCAAACCCTCCAATCCTTCTTGGGAGAATCTTACCAACTCTGGGAGTTTCTTTGGAATTAGATATTCCCTCTGAGAAAGGAAGCTTATTTTATCTTTTCCTTTTCTTTAGATTTTTATATTGTTTCTGTTCAATTTTAATTTTTACTTAGCTAATTGTTTTAGTTTAGGAGCAGTCTTTAATAAACACCAGGCAGGTGGTAACCTATGAGAACTTTGTAACATATTGTTAGATTTTCAGATTTGTATAACTTTGTATTTGGGGATAAAAATAATCTCCAGGCCCACCAGTTATGGTAGGTCAGGACCTTTACTAAATACTGATAATTTGGAGATTGTCTAAGAGATATGCTGAGTTGTCTACTGGGACTCTTTTCATGGCACTCAGGAGGCCATTAAGAATTATATCAGGGGCAGCTAGGTGGCACAGTGGATAGAGCACAGGACCTGAGTTCAAACTTGGCCTCAGACACTTGACATTTACTAGCTGTGTGATCCTGGGCAAGTCACTTATCCCCAATTGCCTTGCCAAAAAAAAAGTATATCATAAGAATTTAGTTGAGGTTGTGGCAGTATAGATTATATGGCGGAGAGAGCAAAATTATATGACGTCAGAGGTCATACCCCCTTATTTTAGAAATGAGGAAACTGAGGCCCATGGAAGTTAAGTGACTTACCTAAGGTAAAATAAGCAGTAAGTGGAAGAGTCAGGATTCCAACTGAGGTTCTATGGCTCCATGTTCATTCCACTGTACATACTACCTCCTGTGGGTAAACAGGATTTAGAGATGACAGGGATCTTAGTGATCATCTTATCCAATACCCTCATTTTACTGATGAAGAAAATGAGGCCCTGAGAAGTAAGTGGATTGTTCAATGTCTGATGCTAAGTAGCAGGGCTGGGCTTCATACCCAAGTTTTCTGACACCAACTCTAGCAGAGTTTTTTGTTTTGTTTACTATTCCACATCATTGGTGGTTTGAGGAAAGTTATTGCAATCAAGGGATATGGAAAGAAACCAGATTGCAAAGAGCTGAATCAATTGTGACAAAAGTGGAGACAACCCGCATAGATTATTCTTGCTAAGAGTTTGATAGTGAAGGGAAAAATAGAGATAGGATGACAGCTTGAGAGAATGGCTACACCAAGGGAATAGAAGACTTTTTAAAGAGACCCGAGCATGTTTGAAGGCTAAGAGAAAGGCCAAAGTATTTTTTCCTGCTCTGTTTATGCAGCACTATAATTGGCTATTGAGAAGGCTGGAGCACTTCAATAACTGTAAAGAAATATACATTGCTTCCCCTGGAGACAGACCCTATTCTTGATGGCACACTGCCCCAACTCAGCACAGTACATCTTGTTTGCCACAGGCTAATATTATTCTATTTACAAATAAAAATTACTGATTAGTTGTCCCACTAAAATTATTGACTTAATTCAGAATAGGGTCCTTAGTAGGGTTAGAGAGATTTCTGTTCCTGGATCAGGAGCTTCCAGAAATCCCTTTCCTTAAAAGCCATTTCCCCTGAGGAAAAGGGAAACTACATAATAGATCTGACTTCTTTAGGCATCTTGGTTATCCTACTCTGTATCCTATACTATATTCTAGATGCGGTATTACAAACGTAAAAGGCCATAATTCCCTTATTGTGGACACCACTCATCTATTAATGTAATCCAAGATTAAATTAGTTTTCATATTGCTGATTCATACTGAAATTTCAAATCCACTAAAACTCCTCGGTCTTTTGTACATGAAATCCCATCATATAATGCCTTTCCTATATTGTATTTGTGCAGATTTTTTTAAACTGAATGCATTGAAGATGACTAAGATGGTGAAAGGGCTTGAGATCATGTCATACAAGGAGCTGAGAATTTTTAACCTACAGTAAAGAAGACTTAAGGGGATGTGATAGCAATCTTGAACATAGAACCTTGTCTAAGACTACACCTCTCCAACTTGGCACTTGCAGGTTGTGGATTGGGTCCCCAGGAAGTAACTCCTATTCCAGATTCAAAGGTACTCTGTGGATCCATGATCCTAAAGCTGTAGCTCATAGGCTCTTGCTGATATAATTAGCCTTAATAGTTAACCGTTAGAATTAGCTTGAAGAAAAAGCATTTAATAATAATGTAGAAGGGGTTGCTAGGTGGTGCAGTAGATAAAGCGCCAGCCCTGGAGTCAGGAGGTCCTGAGTTCAAATCTGGCCTCAGACACATAACACTCACTAGCCATGTGACTCTGGGCAAGTCACTTAACCCCAATCGCCTCACCAAAATAATAATAATAATAAGGTAGAATAGTAACAGTAGTTACAAAATATTCCCCACAAATCTAGGATACATTCACCTACAAATAAAAATAGCATCAGTGATAAGAATGAGCACAAATAGAGAATATAATGGTAGTGAAACACTTGTGGGGAATATATATGGCCAAGACAACTCAAGCCTCTCGTACTTCAGGGCCCCAGTATTCTTTTCTTCTCATGGTTTCATCACACTGTTCCCTTCTAGACCCATATCTCTACTGGACAAGGAGTTCAGCTAGAGTCCCAAAATGTGCTCCTTTCTGTAGCTCTACTTCTAACTTCCAGTGTTGATTGTCTCTTGAATTCACTCTGCTGCAAAAGGTAACAATCCTTAGATGCATCCATAACTAATTCTCGATCTCTCTCTCTCTCTCTCTCTCTCTCTCTCTCTCTCTCTCTCTCTCTCTCTCTCTCTCTCTCTCTCTCTCT
>NW_020954587.1:14939433-14942623 GCF_900497805.2 Vombatus ursinus | reverse complement strand
TCTCTCTCTCTCTCTCTCTCTCTCTCTCTCTCTCTCTCTCTCTCTCTTTCTCTCTTTCTCTCTTGCAAAATGAGTAGCTTCACTGCAATATGCCATGGCAATGGGATGGAGAAAAGAATAAAGTGAAATCCTCTTACCTATACATATACATATATATGTGTGTGTGTGTGTGTGTGTGTATATATATACACATATATATACATATATATATATATGCACACATACATATATATGCAATTTCCTCTGGGAATTCTTCTTCCTCTGGGTTCTTCTACAGTTGGCTCTCTTCGAAACTGCCAAAAGTCACACAACATCGAGTTCTCCAACCTCCACAGTCTCCAGAACTGGCAAGTGTAGCTTTATAAAGGCTATCAGGTATATGGTAAATCATGAAGCCAATGGCAAGCTGCCTGCCAATTATGTCAAGGAAAATTATTCTGTAAACACTTAAAGAGTAGATACATCTTTGCACTTTGCTTAACACATTAACACCTTTCTGTATCTATAAGGCAGAGAGCAGTATGATTTCTACACTTCCCCCACACATACACACCAGTTCGTGTTTTAAGTCACATATAATGAGGTAAAGTATAGACATGATGAGTCTAGCAAATTCTTTCTAATTGATTCAAGAAAGAAAGCAATAATATTGGCAAGCAAACAAGCTAACCATGTCTCTGGGGACTTTAAATAGCTAATCCCTAGATGAATAGAATTTGAGTTTGATGGTTAAAGGTAGATGAGGTTCACACACCTGCAAGGGAAGGAGAGGAAAGGAGAAGAGAGGAGAAGGGTAGCGAGAAAAAGAGAGAGAGAGAGACAAAGAGAGAGAGAGAGAGAGAGAGAGGATTTATCTATTCCATAAGTGTGTCCTACATGTGTGCTTCCCTGCCATTACACACTAATTTGAATCCCCTGAGTGCTATGTGTATTTGTGGGACAGTTAGCCCCAGGTTTGGGGAGTAGGAAATACTTTATACCTACCCTTTTTATTATCCATCTTAGTAAATGGTTTTTCCAAGAGCTAACTACTGTTTGGTTGTTAATGGGAAGCACACCAATTGATGCTCATCAGCTGTAGTGTTATGAGTGATGACCTAAAGGTTACCTTTAAAACCTCAGAGTAGTTGCCTGCACCTAAACTGCAAAGCTAAAAATGGGATTTGGGCAATAGCCCAGAGGAGCTGCTACATCTCTATTACCCATCCCTGCTTTCTGCAATTATATCAACTGAACTAGGTAAGAAATCAATTGATTGGGCCATCTTTACCAACTTTTCCCCACTACATGAAGATCTATAATGTAGAAGAGAGATTAGACTCATCCTGCTTGAACTAGGAGCAATGGGTTTATGATGCAGATAAAAGAAGGTTTAAGGTTCATGTAAGGGAAATTCTACTAACTATTAGGACTAGCCAAAAGTGGAATGGATTGCCCCTAGGCATAATGGGTTGTTCTTCATTAGATGCATCCAACTGAAGGCTGGGTGACAACTTTTCTAGTGTAACATAGACTTGCTTCCTGTTTAGGTAGTAGTTGGACTAGATGCCTTTTGAGGTCCCTTTTAACTCTGAGATTCTCTGGTTCTATAAATTATCCACATTAAATTTCACCATTACTTTCAGCACACAGTGGCTGGAGATCTGGCCTTGGAAGCAGAAAATCCTGATTTCAGGTCCTTTCTCTGACCTACAGGCTGCGACAGGCCAGGCAAGCACCTTAATCTCTCAGTCCTCTGTGCAACTAATTGCTAAAACTAGCTAAATCTTAAGCTTAGTTTTAGTTAAGCTTAAGCTACAGAGACTAACTCTTGACACTGTAAAGAACTTATATGGAGCTACATTCGGTAGAAAGAGTTTTGTTACCTAAGTTTCCTGTGCCAATGAAATCAAAAGCATCTATTGCTGCCTTCAGCTCATCATTCTAGACTATTGAGATCTTTTTGGATTGGCTTCACTAAGTACATCCATCTATAACTTCATCCAAGAGATGGCTAAAAATGTTTAACAGAATAGGGTCAACCAAAGAAACATGTAGCTCTCCATTACAGAACTTCTTTCAGCTACTGGGAATTAAGCAGAATTAATATAGAACCTTCCACTAAAAATGAAACTACCTGTTCTAATGCAGTTCTTTAAGGGAAAATATGTTTATTTTGTCAATGGCCTTTAACAGGGAGTGAATTACTATGGATAAAGATACAAGTTAGACACACTAGACACACCTAATTTGTTGTTGTTATTTCTCTTTAAAACCCCATTTGGAGGTTTTTTTGTTTTTGTTTTTGTTTTGTTTTGTTTTTTGGCTAGGCAATGGGGTTAAGCGACTTGCCCAGGGTCACACAGTTAGTAAGTGTTATGTGTCTGAGGCCAGATTTGAACTCAGGTCCTCCTGAATCCAGGGCCGGTACTCTATCCACTAGCTGCCCCTGGAGTTTTCTTGCCAAAGATATCAGGGTAGTTTATCATTTCCTTCTCTAGCTCATTTTATAGATGAGGAAACTGAGGCAAACAGGATTAAGTGACTTGCCCAAGGTCTTGCAGATAGTAAATTTCTGAGACCAGATTTAAATTCAGGTTTTCCAGGCTCTAGGCCCCATACTCTATTCGCTATGCCACGTAGCTGCAGACATACCTGAAGTAATTTGTCATTTAAACATGCGAATAGTTTTCTTCACAGATAATATAATGGCATCAGTATTTGTTTCCAACATTTTCATTTCAAGCTCAGTTTTGCTCAGCTCAATGTCAATAAACTGCTGTTTCAAATGCAGAACTATATCCTGAGATTCTTAGCATTTCTTTGAAGAAGATTGAGAAAAATCCCTTCCCCTTCCTCCTGCTTTCTCAGAGTCTGCTTATTATATGTTGTTCTAGATTATGATGAATGACTGGGGCAAAAATGAATCTTCAGTAAATGCAGTGGGAGTACTCTTCCCCTCCAAACTTCAAAAAAACTGAGACCACCATCATCTTTTTCTGGCAACAGGAAAGATAATACAAACAGATGCAAAAACTGCACTGGGAAAAACCATGGCGACCATAAGCAGTTCACTGATTTCTTTCAAAACCAAAGTGAGTCATCTATTCATTTCTATCCCATTCACTAGAAATTATGTTGAAGCAATAATAACTAGGGGCACAAGGAATTTCCTGTAGATTAATAGGAAGCTGGAATGAGTTGATAGGCT
>NW_020954587.1:14810189-14939423 GCF_900497805.2 Vombatus ursinus | reverse complement strand
AATTACTGTGTGGATGCTTTCCTTTCCAGGTTGCTCAGGGGGTGAGTCAATTAGGCTGCCCAAATCCCACAAACCTATTCACTTAAAGATGAAGATTTTTTTATATGCAATTCTCATGTTGCAGCTGGACATCAACAAGGTTCTTGACCCTTCTAAAATTCAATTCAATTCAATTCAATAAGTATGTATTAATTATGAGCTAGGTGCAAGACACTTTCAGGCATTAGGGATTCTAAGAAAAAAAAACAAAGCAAAACAGTCCCTGCCTTCAAAAGAACACATGCATTATTTTTGTCGCTTTTGTTTTTGCCGATCCTATGATTTCATCAGTGCAGTCAATGCACAGACCAGGTAAAGCAGCAGAAATGTGATTGGCAAAATGGTAGGAGTAAATATTTTGGGCATAGCCACCCTATCCCACCAACCTCAGAACTATAAGAAATGTGCCAAATAAATAGAAATTAAAGCTACATCAACAAAAGGAAAGTATGAATACACTTCCATCCAATATCAAGCCTTGTGAAATAGTCATGAAGACCTACCTACCTAGTCATGAAGACAAACTACCTATCACCAGCCCTCTACCTTGGCAAGTACAACTGGTACAAATATCCTGACAGCCTTGAATATTTTCCCATAGCTCCTCTTTGTGGATTTTGTTTGGGGAAATGAGATGCCTTAGGAAGTTATTGTCTACAAGTAAGAGCTATGCATCTGAAGACTTCATCTCATCCTAAGAGACTGAATTTATGGTTCCCTAAGAGGAGTCAGTATCCATTGGACAGGGGAATGGAAATACAAAGATGTGGAAGTTAAATATTCTGACCTTAGAAGGAGTAAGGGCAAAGGTTGGCACTGAGATTCATGACTTGGTATGCAGAATAATTTGCTATACCACATTATGTATTTTATGAAATGATATTTTTGCAACAGGAGCATGGCACAGCTGTGGGGGAGGGGAGGAGGTACAGATAAAAACAAGGAAGAATGGGATGAGATATACAAATTTATTAACATAGGAATGGAAAACAGGAGAGGACTCAATGTTTGCATTCCAAAAACCCAGCCTCCCATGAGGGACATAAAATCAAGAAGAATGTAATAGGGTAAGTATATACCCTATCAATGAGAGAATAGAATTCAGGATAGATGGGAACAGAAATAAAGAAGTCTAGCTGAAGTATCATTTCTTCAAAAAGGGCACCACACTGCTAGTGGAGTTGTGACTTAGTCCACCTCTCCTGAAAAACAATATGAGAGAAGAGAGACTCTGCCTGCCACCGGTTTCCTGTTTCTGTCCCATATCCACCAGCCAAGCCCCCAGGGGCCTTATGGGACTATGTGGTTTCCCAACAAATGTTTCCTGCTATTACCCTACCTACTCTTTTCATTATCTGGGCCCCCATACAGCCCATATCTGCCAGCAGCAGGATGACCAAAGCCCAGTAGACACATAGTCTCTTCTCTCACCCCACTCTTACCACCTGCCCCAACTCCACAAGCCTGTCACTATAGTTATCCCAAGTATCCTTCCCTCTCCCCTTCCATATGACAAATAATATTTTTTAAAGAAAAACAGCTGAAAAAGTCTCAAAACATGTGCAGTGCATTACACCTGTGGACCTCCCACCACCACAAAGGAGTAGGTTGAGGATGTCTTTTCATCTCTCTTTATCCCAGTCCTGCAATTTACATTATTGTAGTTACTGTGTCTATTGTTTTCTTGACTCTACTTACTTTAAGTTACATCAGTTCATATAGATGTAATGCTTCTCTATATTTATCATACACATCATTACTTATAGCACAGTACCATTCCATTACATATTCATGTTATCATAATTTGTTTAGCCATTCCCCAATTGATGGGTATATACTCTGTTTCCAATTCTTAGCTATCACCAAAAAAAATGTAGCTATAAATATTTTGCAGTGCACAGGGACTTTTTTCTTAAGAGGGCTTCCTTGGGGTATAAGCCCAGTAATGAAGTCTCTGGTTCAAAGGGTATGGACATTTTAGTAATTTTATTTGCATAACTCCAAATTGCTTTCCAACAATATGTTAGTGTGCCTATCCTTCCACAATGCTACCAACACTGACTATTGTCATTTTTTGTCATTATTGCCAATTTTCAGGGTTGTTTTGCTTTGCATTTATTTTTATTAATAATTAAAGCATTTTAATGTGGTTGTTAATACTTTATAGTTCTTTTGAGAGTTGTTTGTTCATATCCTTTGAACATCCATTGGGGAAAGGCTATTAGTCTTAAACATATGTATTAATTGTTCATGTATCTTAGAAACTAAACCTTTGTCAGAGAAATTTGATGCAAAGATTTTTTCCTAATCAGTCACTTCCCTTCTTATCCTAGATGTGTTAATGTTGTCTGAGCAGAAGCTTTTCAGTTTCATGGAATCAAAGTTATCTATTTTATCTTTTGTGATCACCTCTATTGCTTGTTTGGTTGAGAATACATCTCCTACTCATAGCTGTGAAAGGTATATGATCTGTTTCTCTTCTAAATATTTTGAAGTATGACCTTTAATATTAAGGTCATGTATCCATTTAGAATGTATTGTGGAATGCAGTGTAAGCCTAATTTCTGTCAGACTGCTTTCCAGTTTTTCCTGTAGTTTTTGTCAAATAGGGAGTTTTTCCTTAGTTAATTTATGTGTTCCACTTTATCAAACACTGGTTTATTGAATTCTATTGTTTCTAAGTCTCCATTGACTAGTCTGTTCCACTGATGTATCTTTCTATTCTTTAACAAATCCCAGATGATTTATAGTGCTTTATAATATCATTTAGGAGGTCTAAAAGTGTTATTACCCCTTTATCCTTACTTCTTTTCATCATTTCTGTTGATATTCTAGATCTTTTGTTTTTCCAAATGAATTTTGTTATTATTTTATCAAGTTCTATAAAGCATCCCCTCAGTATTTTCACTACTATAGTATTAAAAGTATGAAGGGCAACTAGGTGGTACAGTGGGTAAAGCACTGGCCCTAGATTCAGGAGGACCTGAGTTCAAATCCGACCTCAGACACACAGTTACTAGCTGTGTGACTCTGGGCAAGTAACTTAACCTCATTGCCTAGCCCAACCCCCCCCCCCCAAAAAAGCATGAACTAATTTTGGTAGCATTGTCAATTTTATTATATTGGCACAGTCTATCCATGAGCACAGAATATTACTCCAGCTATTTAAGGTATTCTTTATTTCTTTAAAGAGCACTTTGTAATTGAATCGATACAAGTTTTTAGTGAAGCAAGGCTGATTCCTAGATAATAGTTTTGTAGTTATGTGGAATGGGATTTGCCTTTCTATTATTGCTTCTTGTGTATTGTTATTATTATATAAAAATGCTATTGTTTTTAAGGGTTTATTTTGTAGCCTGCAAGTTTGCTGAAGCTATTAATTGTCTCAATTAGTATCTTTGCAGGTTCCCTAGGATTTTCCAAGTAAACCATCATATCATCAGCAAACAGGGATAACCTTATCTCCTCTTTACCTGTCTTTATTTCCTTTATTTCTTTCTCTTGTCACATTGCTATTGCTAGCATTTCCAGAATTCTGTCAAACAATAATGATGAGAATGGGCATCCCTGCTTCATTTCTGTATTTACTGGAAAAGGGTCTAGTGTATCCCCATTGCATATGACGCTTGCTTTTGGTTTTAGGTACATGCTTTTTGTGATATTAAAAGAGAAGTTTTCCATGCCTGTTCTTTGTAGGGTTTTAGCATAAAAGAGTGCTGTACATTGTTAAAGACTTTTTATGCATCTATTGGGATGATCATGTGGTTTGGGATGTTTTGGCTTTTAATATGATTATGTTGGTTGTTTTCCTAATGTGTAACCATCCTTGCATCTCTGGTCTAAATCCCACTTGATCATAATGAATGATTTCTTGATAAATTGCTGCAGTCTTTTTGATAGGATTTTATTTAAAATTTTTGACTCAATGTTCATCAATGACATTGGCTTGTAATTTGCTTTCTGTGTTTTATCTTTTCCTGCTTTTTGTATTAAGATTATATTCGTCTTATTAAAGAATTCCGGCAGAATGTTTTCTTTCTCAATTTTTGAGAATAATTTGTGAAGTATCAGTACTGGCTATTCTTTAAAAGTTTCATATAATTCTCCTGTGAATCTATCAAGTTTTTTTCTTTGGTAGTACCTTTACAGATAGATCCATTTACTTTTCTGAGATTGAATTATTTAAGATCTCTATCTGATCTTCTCATAGTTTGTGTATTTCTTAAGGCATTCCTCTATTTTTGTGTTTTCTCAGTTTTGTTAGCAAATAATTGTGCATGATATATTCTAAATATTCTTTTTATTTCTTCTGGTTTTGGTGTAATTTCAATACCTTGCTCATTTGCTACTTTATTGATTTGATTTCCTATTCTCTTCTTTTCAATCAGATTAGATAAGGGTTTGTCAATTTTGTCTTTTCAAAGAATCAGCTTTTCCAAAAGAAGATTTCTCACATTCTCTTTATTATCCATCTTCTCTTTCTACTCTATACCCTCATTCTGTAATCCATGACCCCTATAATTATCTAGTCTCTTTCTTTTCTCTATATTCTTTATTTAATCAAAGCTTCCAAGGTACCCCTTCTGGGCTCTCCCTTCTAGGAGCTTTTTGCCACTTCCTTGTAGGACTTGGCCCATGGATTCCCCCTTTCCATTGTGCCTTGCTCTCAGAAAAATGCCAATTATTGCAGATGTCAGAGAGAACACTATCCCATGGGAGGGCCCCTCCTCTCATTATGCAGCCCACCTATGAGCCAAACCCTCTTCTGGTTACCTTTTTTTCCCCACATTTGCCTTGAATCTTTTTGTTAAATCCATGGTCTTTCATTTCCCCAGGAATTCCCACTTCCCTCCTCCCAATGTAGAATGAGTACACTTTTCAAACACCTAATCTCCCAGTGTAAAGGTGTCCTCATCTCCTTTCACAGACTGTCTCTCTTCACCAATAGGAGCATTCACCAATGGGACCCAGTCTACCATCATACTGAGGCCTCCTTCCTTCCTAACCCATTTTAAATCTTTCCCCCTACCTATTGCCCCATAGGCTATTCTTTTTTTTTTTTTTTTTTTTTTTGAGATCACAGGGATCACCATCCCCTAGATTTGACCTTCACACTTCAAACACTCCTCTCTATCCCTCTGCTCCCCTCCCATTTTCATGTACCTTCCATGTTGTAATGCAGTCACACATAAGTGATTTTTGGGTGGTGCCCCCAGCTAGATGTGCTCTTTCCCTCAGGTTTAGTGAAATGCTGCACAACTCTCCCACATACAGTAGCCTATCCTGGTGACCTGTCCCAGTCCTTTTGTTTCTTAATTCTCTGGCCTGATGCTGGCAGTTCAAAGCTTCACAGTACTGTTTTCCACAGCACTGGTAGTCTAAAGCTTTGCAGTGCTGGTGCTACAGGATTGTGGCCACTGGCAGGCGTTAGCTCCTAAGGGGCTATGGCCACTTGGCTATCTATCCTAGCTAAGGCAAATTTCCATAGGCTGTAGCCAGGGTCTCCATAGCACTGGAAAGACATAGAGGGACTGAAGTTAAGGAGTGGATTTTTTGTAAGCTTGTGTCATATCCTTGGGTAAATTAGTATAGTCTCACTGATGGTAGCATGGGAGGGAGGAGAGGGGTGCTGCATGAGCTCAGGGTCAATCAGCATCAGTTACTGAGTTTTGGTGGGGGGGTTTAACCTTCTTTTGGATTTTTAATGTCCTAGACCATGGAGACAGCTGAAGTTGATTTATCTTTGGCACATAATTTCTGTTTCAGTGAGGTTTGAGAGTTCATGGGATTCAGAGAAAATGTCTAGTCCTCCATCTTGTTGCCACTATAATAATATACTGAAAATATACACTATGACTAGTTTGAACTTGTGCCAGGAATGCATTATTGGTTCAATATTAGGAAAACTATAAATATAACATAATATTAGATATTTAAATGATAACATATCATATACAAATATCATAAACTTTTAAAAATAAAACTATGAATAGGGTAGAGACTTGTCATTTTATTGTTGTGGGGAGCTACTATTGAAGAGTTCCTCCTACCAATGTAGGCTGCTACCTTCTCTACACTTTATGATCTTTTTTTTTTCAGCCAAAGATGAGTTTTATTAGAACATCCATCAGACTCTTAAGGAGTCTGAGTATGGATAAGCAGTGGCTAGATTTTAAGAATCTAAGCATCTTAATGGAGACAAGATAGACCTTATATGCAGAAGAAAGACTGTGGGAGGGACCTAGGAGTGGCCAGTAAACTGGGGCCAACTGGGGGACCTGGACCTCATGGCCAAGGGAGAATGGAGCCTAGCTAGGATTAAGGGCGGGAAATGGCCAGGGGCCATACATAGGGAAGTAAAACAAAGGAAGGCCTAGCTAGGTTAAAGGTAACAGAATTGGGAGATTGGGTGTAGCCACAATGAAAGGCCAGTTGATGGGATTATAGCCTCAGGAGAATGCCAGAGATTTGGCCATGTGGGAAAGTCAAGGGTTTTTCCTTTCTGGGGCCCAGATCCCAACCCCATCATTCCCCCCTCAGACAAATAAGACCCAAATTCTTTTGGAGTAAGGGGCAAAGGTCTTGGCTTCTGAAACTGCTTCCTGCTGGCAAGGGGCATAGAGCTTTCCCTCCCTTGAGGGGGTCCCAAAGAGGAGGTTGACTGGAACTGAGCACAGGCTGCATCCAGGGAAAAATGGGGAGACATTGACTGGTACCCACTGTTTGCTACCAACTGTAGGTGAATGGCCCATAGTCAGGAAGACATAAATCTGACAGAAAAAAACTGCAGGACCCAGATATAAAGCAGGGACTAGATTTAGGGCCCAACTTTGAGAGGATAAAACATCCTTAGCTCTGTTTGGATTCATTCCATTTTCCAACCATGCAGTATCAAATCCACCTCATAGCCAGACTCAGGAATAGCCAGGTGGGTAACATTCCCTTTCAAAGGAACATAATGGGGAAAGTGAGCCAGGAGGATCCCATCTTAGACTGAGGCTAAAATTGTCCTCTCAGCTTTTCCCAATGCTGACTTCCCACCAGTATCACCTTCTCTAAGTAACTTGTGGCATTTCTCTCAGATGACTTTATGACCAATTATATAATTATGACCAATATAATATATATAATTATGACCAATCAGACAACTCAAAATAAAATCCTATGAGCTTTTACCTCAAGTAGCAAGATCACAACTTAGGAAAAACTTTTCCAGGATTTACATCTCATACTTAAATTTATCCTAATGTAAAAAGCCAATCATTAGAGATTTATATACACTTGTAAGTTCTCAGCAAGCCATACATAACCCAAACAAGCTTTTTGGCTAGTTCACACATTAAAACAATAACCAAAAATAGTAAATTATTTTAGCAGTAACCAAATTATGAAAAGTTGCTTGACATAACTGATATGGAAAGTTCACCAATTTGAAACTTGAAACAAACCCATTACCAATCAAGTGACTTCAGTTTTGTTAAATACATTTCCAAATTACTTTACATAGAGAATCAACATCTCATCTTAACAGTTAAAATTATGAATTTAAAAGAGCATGTTTACCCAAGTTTGGAGGCTAGCTTCATTACCTTGAGCGGGATGTGCTGAACCTGGGTGATGCTTCCAGGCAAAGGCTGCCCTAGAGCCCAAGGCCATTGCCAGGGGGGCCCACACTGTAGCTGCTGCCCCTCTCCCCTCCTTCCTTTCCCAGGTGGGGGAGGGTGAAATCAAAGGTGTTTCAAAACTCCCTAATGATCAATCACAAAACCTCCAAAATATGCCAAGATATTTTTAGCTGTTCTAACTTTCCCTGTAACCTCCATGAAGGAGGATTCAGAGGTGCAGAAGGAAGGGAGTAAGTAAGCCTCAGGGAACCAAAAAGCAACTGCAGTTTTCCCCAATTCCCTAGTGCCAAGGGAATTACCACAATTAATACTAAATACTGTTATTCTTTTGGTGGAAATTGAAGTGGTCCAACAATTAAAGAAAGCAATTTGGAACTATATCAAAAAGCCATAACTGTGTATGTCTTTTAATCTAGCATTGCTATTACTAGGCATATAATCCAGATATAAAAGAAAAAGGAAAAAGACCATACATACAAAAATAAATGCAGCACTTTTTGTGCTAGCAAAGAATTGGAAACTAAGAGAATACCTATCAATTGTGAAATGGATTAATATATGAAAGTAATGGAATAATATTGTATTATTAGAAATTATGAAAAGCATAAATTCAGAAAAAATCTTGGAATATGAGTACATATGAATTGATCCAAGATGTAGTGAGCAGGACCAGGAGAATAATTTATGTAACTACAACATTATAAACAAAATCAAATGTGAAAAACTTAAGACCTCAGCAATGCAATAATCAGACAAAATACCTTGAAGAATTGATGATGAAGAAGCATACTGCTCACTATTTGACAGAGAGATAAGGGTCTTGAAGCAATCTGCCTTTCATCAGCCTCTCTTAATATTCTTTGTCTTCCTAAGTCTATGAAGTCATCTACATACACAAATACTTCCAAGTAATTCACATTTCCAATTACTTTCTCTAACAGCTGCTAAAAAGTGACATATTCACCCACAATACCTTGGATCATACACTCAATCTGGTAAAAAAAAAATGCATCTTAATAGCTAAAAAGTCTTCATTTTTTCTTCCTCTGCCACTGGAATCTGATAGTATCTTTTATATAAAACCACTGACTGTCTAGCAGATAGTCTAAGATACCTTAAACATACAGCATAGCATACTGGTATTTATTTCTCTTCAAAGTTCAGTAGTCAATACACATTCATATATTTCCATTGTTCTTCTGGGCCACCACTGCAAATGGTGCATATAAGCTGCTGGACTCTGCAATATTATGACATATTTCTTTTCATTTATCAACAACAGAAAGCAATTCTGCAAGCAAATATTACCTAGCAGACTAACATTTGAAAAATGAGCAGCAATGCAGAAGTTAGAACATTATCATTCATATACCAACAATTAGTAAATAACTGGGCAACAGCATGCCCAAAATCCAGTCACTCTAGAAACATCTAGCAATTCCAATAGCTCCTCTCACCAAATATGTACCATGTATCATGGCATTCTCTTCCTTCTTCTCATAAGTCCTTTCCATTCCAAGTCTGAGCCAGACCCTGGAATACTGGGTAAACTGCCCAAACATCAGTATAGTTTCTTCTTCCCAGTCTCTGGAGTCTCTCCCCACTTCAGTTCATCCTCCATTCAGTTGCCAAACTGATCTTCATAAAAGATAGGTCCAACCATGTTGCCCCCAACCCTACCTCATTCAATAAATTCTAGTGACTCCCTATCACATCTAGGATCAAATATAAAGTCCTCTACTTGGAATTCGAAGCTCTTGATAACTGATTCCCTGATTCTAACTTTCTGGTCTTCTTACACCTTACTGTCATCCTCAACCCCCTGATCTCCTTTCTCTTCCCCCCAACCCACCCACACACCCTCCACCCACCCCATTCTCCCTGCCACCCCCCCCAACCTCCATCATGTATTTTTGATCCACTGGCCTCCTTGCTGTTCCTTGAACATGACACTCCATCTCCCAATTCTAGGAATTCTCCACTGGCTGTCAAACAAGTAGAGAATGCTCTCCCTTCTCACCTCTGCCTCCTGGCTTCCCTGGCTTCCATAACATCCCAACTAAAACTCTACCTTTTACAGGAAGTCTCTCCTCTTAATTCAAGTGCCTTTCCTCTGTTGATTATTTCCATTTTATCCTGAACATAGTTTATTTCTTGTGAGCTCCTCAAGGATAAAAACTCAAGGATAGTTTTGTTTATTTTTGTATCTGCCACACTTGGAACAGTGCCCATCTTATATGCTTAATAAATGCTTATTGACCAATGCCAAAGAGAGGTGACATTAATTTTATGGAAAAGGAAACTAGAACATAGGAAGGAAGGAAGTGCTAGGCACTATGTTAAGTACTTTACAAATATTATTTTTCTTCACAACAATCTTGAGAGGTAGGTGTTATTATTATTCTCATTTTATAGTTGAGAAAATTGAGACAGTCAGTGGTTAAAGTGACTTTCCCAGGATCACACAGCTAGTAAATGTATGAGATCAGATTTGAACTCAGGTCTTTGTGACTCTAGGCCCAGCACTCTATCCACTGTGCCACCTAGCAGCCTCTAACAAAGACAAGTTAAGGGACATAATCTAACAGTGACAAAGTCCCATTAAAAAGTCAAAGGCATTACCTAGGTCAGGACTCACAGCTTCTAAGTTTCTAGTTGGTTTCTCTCTTTCTCCATAAAAGTATTAAGGGTACTTAAGTATTGAGGACTATTTACATATATGAAATATTCAAGGCTAACCAATAAATAAGTGTGAATATATGAATATTCCATCCAGGTAAACTTGTCCCCATAACTGGACTACTAATTTCAGACAACACTTAGGCATTTGCTCAGGGGTCTAGGAATAAACCTATCATTTTTATATTTTTCAAATAAGGTGAAAGCAACATAGGCAATGCATGCCCAGAAATTCTTCTTGATGGTATGGATAGTTTGGGTGCTTCATACAGAATAGGCAGAACTGTACCACTGAAAAGTGTCTGATGTGTTGGTCTGGAGAAATGTCTGTCTATTGCCTCAGTGTGGACGTGGAAGAAACTACCCCAGTTATTGATGCAGAATTTCAGATGTAAGTCTGACCAAGGAAGAGGTACACTGGGGTAGAGGACCACATCAAAAGTTATCCAGGTGAACTGACATGCAAAGCACCCACTTTTGCAAAGCATCTTTCACCCACGCTATAATTAGCACCAAAAAAAAAACTGGCTGTAAGTTTAGGGCATTATTTTTTTCTTTACTCAATTCTTTTGACTAGAATATAAAATTCAAGAAACCTGTAAAGGCAGCACACAGAAAGTAGTTTAAATGATCTTAGACCTCTTTGACCAAGTACAACCATTACCCCAAAGAGCCCAGAGACAGGGGCAAAAGATCTGTACTTATAGGACAATAAAGAACTGGAAGCAAAATAGGTGCCCATCAATTAGAGACTGGATAGGGGGCAGCTAGGTGGCACAGTGTAGAGCACCAGCCCTGGATTCAGGAGTACCCAAGTTCAAATACGGCCTCAGACACATAACACTTACTAGCTGTGTGACCCTGGGCAAGTCACTTGTCCCCATTGCCTAGCCCCAAAAAACAAGCTGTATATTAATTAGAGACTGGATGAAAAAACTGTGGTATGTGAATGCAGTACAATATTATTGTGCCCTGAGAAATGTTGAAAGGAATGGATTTAGAGACACTTGGGAAAACATGTATAACGTGATGCAGACCTAGGAGAACAATTTAGGAAACTACTTTGAAAGATTTGAGAAATCTAATCAATGCAATAACCAATAATGACTCTAGAGGACTGATGAAGAAGTATGCTTCCCATCTCTTAATAGAACAGTGATGGATTACATACAGAATGACACACGTGTGTTTTGCTTGACTATTCTTATTTGCTACAGGATAAGACTTTTATTTTGGAGGAGAGAATGGTGGTGGGAGATTAGGTATGTACTGATAGTGATATAAAAAGAAAAGAAGGGCCCCTCCTGGTGCTGCCTACTGCCTGCTTTGGCCTTCCTGTGGCCGCATCGCCCCCATCCCTGAAGCTTCTGCGAGGTGGTCTCTGCTAAGTCAATAAGTAACTGCATAGGAGGCTGCAACATGTCTGACAACCTGCCCTACAAAGTCACTGGAATCAGCCTGGCTGCCTGGGGACACAAGGCCATGGACATAGAAGAGAATGAGATGCTTGGCCTGATGAAACTTCGAGAAATGTACTCAGCCTCCAAGCCACTGAAGGGTGCCTGGATTGCTGGCTGCCTCCACATGACCATGGAAACAGCTGTTCTTATTGAGACACTGGTGGCCCTGGGAGCCTAGGTACAGTGGTCCAGTTGTAACATTTTCTCCACCCAGGACCACACAGCAGCTGCCATTGCCAAAACTGGCATTCCTGTGTATGCTTGGAAGGGGGAGACCAATGAGGATGCATCAAGCAGACCCTCTATTTCAAGGATGGGCAGCCCCTCAACATGACCCTGGATAATGGTGGGGACCTCACCAACCTTGTTCATACCAAATACCCTGAGCTCCTGAAGGGCATCAGCAGCATCTGAGAGGAAACCACCCCAGGCGTCCACAATCCGTACAAGATGAAGGTCAATGGAGTTCTGAAAGTGCGAGCCATCAATGTGAATGATTCTGTTACCAAGAGCAAATTTGACAACCTGTATGGCTGCTGTGAGTCCCTCATCGATGGCATCAAGCGAACCACAGATGTGATGATTGTAGGCAAGGTGGCTGTGGTGGTAGGCTAGGGTGATGTGGCCAAAGGCTGTGATGCCTGGGTCATCATGACCGAAATAGACCCTATGAATGCACTGCAGGCCTCTATGGAGTGTTATGAGGTGACCACAGCGGATGAGGCCTGCAAAGACAGAAGCATCGTTGTCACCACCATAGGATGCATAGACATCATCTTGGGTAGGCACTTTGAGCAGTTGAAGGATGACCCCGTAGTGTGTAACATTGGCCACTTTGACGTGGAAATAGACGTCAAGTGGCTGAATCAGAATTCTGTGGAGAAGGTGAATGTGAAGCCTCAGGTGGACTGCTATAAGCTGAAGAATGGGCAGTGAATCATCCTGATGGCAGAAGGCTGTCTAGTCAACCTGGGCTGTGGTATGCGCCATCTCAGCTTTGTCATGAGCAATTCCTTCAGCAACCAGATATTGGCCCAGATTGAGCTGTGGACCCACACGGACAAGTACCCTGTGGTAGTGCACTTCCTCCCCAAGAAGCTGGATGAAGCTGTGGCTGGGGCCCACGTTGGCAAACTGAATGTGAAGCTAACAAAGCTGATGGAAAAATAGTCCAAATACCTGGGCCTCCCTACAGAGGGCCCCTTCAAACCTGACCACTACCGGTACTGAGTCCTGCCCAGCTCAAAGATTCCAAGTGACCAACCACATTTTCTTGCCTTTCCAGCCCCTCCTGCACAGAGAAATAAATGGTATCTAGGTTTAAAAAAAGAAAGAAAGAAAGAAAAGAAGGAAAAGAGCATTAGTGAAATATTTATAATATGAAGAAAACAACTGTTTTTCAGAAAGGAACACAAACAGGGCACTGTTATTACTATTCTGTTAAATTTAGTGTGTACTTTTTTAAAAAAGCTATGTAGTAGAGATTCACAGTTTCATATTCAATACAATTTTTCAATTCTTCTTTACATAGCACATCCTCCTAGGGCTACTTCCCTAGCTTATATTTTATTGGTGGTTTGAGTCTCCAGTGGTTACTTGCTACTTTGGGTTTAATAAGGCGCCTATAGGTACCCATTCCTAAAATACTAACTAAATGAAACTAACTAAAACACATTCCTAAAACATTCCTAACCCATTCAATAGGTACTCATTCCTAAAACACCTAAAAATATTCCTAAAAGCCCCTGAAGGTGTGTTTTACATTAACAGTAAGCTAGAAGACACAATTATTCCTAAACAAAACACTAAGATAGTATGTTAAGAACAGTAAAAGAAAATACACACAATACACCATAAACTTAGAGCACACTCTCCTATAAGTGTCCATGAGAAAAGTGGGCACAACTTAGAGTATAATGGTAGTAGTGATACACACATATAGAGAAGACATGTGGCCAAGGGAACTTAGAACTCATATACTACATGGCCCCAGTGTTCTCTCTTTGTGAAATCTTCACGAAGTTTCCCCCTGGGAAAAGCATCTCTTTTGGTCAGGTCACACAGGTGGGTTCCTAGGGTCTACCACCCTCCACAGAGCAATTCTCAATTGTCAAGGCTAGTTCTTACTTTGCTCTATAGGTAGCTAGATGGTACAGTGGTTACAGTGGTAGGCCTATACTCAGAAAGACCTAAGTTCAAATCTAGCCTCAGACACTTAATAACTGTGTGATCCTAGGAAAGCCATTTAACCTGTCTGCCTCAGTTTCTTTATCTTGCAAAATGGGGGTAATAATGCCTTTCAGGGCTATTGTAAGGATCAAATGAGATAATATTTATAAGCATTTAGCACAGTACCTGGCACATAGTAGGTGACTAATAAATGTGTATTCCCTTGCCCTTTCCATAAATGACTCATTTTCGGCTTCCAGAGGTCTCATACCTCAAAGGTTCTTCCGGCCTCAAATGATTGTTTGTCTCTGAATCCATGCTGTCTGACGATATGCCTCTGCTTCTTGCTAGATGTAGCACTTCCTCCTGGTCAAGTAGATCCACTTCCAAGCAATGTAGCTGGAAGGAGAAATCCCCTCCTTGCAAAGAGCAATCCTCTCTCATGGACTGAGTTTCTTCTCTTCTGACTGCTGGCTTGGATTGCCTCCACAGCTAACAACTGAACCTTATAATGGTCCTCGGGAGGTATAGCTGACCTTTTGCTCCTCTAATGGCCAATCTTCATTTAATTCCATTAGGAAAAGGTGCTCACACTTTGGAAAGGGATTACTGAGGATTGCTGAGGACTTGAGTAACAGATTAATACCTCCTTAACTTTGTAATTTAATTTTTGTTTTCTGTGACGACAGAGTAGGGGAGAGGGAGTACAATCAAACACCCCCTCTTACATTTGTGAAGAAAATATTCATGTTTGTTAAGTTTATGATAAAAAACAAATTTAAATTAAACACAAAACTATAATTGTTTAAAAAAGAAAGTGGTCTTATAGGTGATGGTGTCCTTGCACAATATGGAAAGAAGAGTAGGAGAGTTGAGTGTAAAGAAGATAGACAGGCCCTTCACAATGTAGCGGCATTGTTACTCACAAAATGCTGTGAATTCTTAGAATGTTGGGCATTCAAATGTTAGTATGACAACACATTCCAAGGCCAAATACATACCCACCATTTTGGATCACAGTACCAACATTTCCCTAATTTCCTATAGATAATCAAAAGTTGACTGTATGTGCTTATACTATGATCTGCTAGGCTCCTATATCTAAGTAGTAAACTGATGTAGCTGGCCTAGGCCACATGGTTTTCATGAAATGTCTGTGTCTGGCTCACCCTCCTCTCACCCATCATTCAAAAAACTCCCATAACTACGCACCAACGCCTACATATTTTAAAATAGAAGCATTCATTTCATTCCAGTTTTGTTCCATTTCTATTCCAGTATTAAAGCTAAGGTTTAAAAGTCCCTGAGAAAAAATTTGTCGACTAGAATTCATACTGAAATATAAATGATGTAAGATGCTTACAAGTTCTGGTATGGAAAGAGGAAGTAGAAGGGCAAGAGGGCACCAAGTAACTGAAGGTGTACAAATAAAGTGCCACAGAGTAAAGAGATTGGAAATTTGGTAGTATAGATCTAACCTCAAGGAAACCCTGCTGAGTCCTCAGACATGTGGTTTGGACTTTTAGCTCTAGGAAGGCTGGATTCTAATGGGAACCTAGACTCTGTTTTCACCAACTTCAGTTCACTAAACTGCTATCCTAGAATCTCAGGGACAAATTTACTTATATTTTTAGGTTGTGAGTCATGTCTAGGATTTCCCCAAAAAGTGGGAAGTAAAAAGTGTGCAATATGAATCCAGTTTGGGCAGGTCATTTATTCATCTATACAGAAAAAAATGCTAAATATATGCACTCACAAAGTGCATTAATTAAATGACTTTAAAAGGATTATGTAACAACTTATAGTTACTGTTAAAATCTGAGGGAAGACTGATACTTAAACTTTATCAGAACACGAAGCAGTTTGTAGCCTTTAATTAGGCTAACAACTAACCTTATAATGGTCCTCGGGAGGTATAGCTGACCTTTTGCTCCTCTAATGGCCAATCTTCATTTAATTCCTCCAGGAAAAGGTGCTCACACTTTGGAAGGGGATTACTGAGGATTGCTGAGGACTTGAGTAACAGATTAATACCTCCTTAACTTTGTAATTTAATTTTTGTTTTCTGTGACTACAGAGTAGCGGGGAGGGAGTACAATCAAACACCCCCTCTTACATTTGTGAAGAAAATATTCATGTTTGCTAAGTTTATGATAAAAAACAAATTTAAATTATATTTTATATTTCACCTTGGCTCTGCACTGTCCAAACAACTGCCAGTACTTGTCTTCTGGTAAAGTAGATAGACTTGGACCAATCTTCTCGTTGGTGCCTTCTTGTCCAAGACTAATGGAACATCCACCTTGGAAAAGATACTTATTCACCTAAGATCAAGAAAGAACAAACACAAAAGAGACAGCTCAAACTCAGACTCTGGCTTGCATGTGCTTATGATCACATGGAGGCTAGAGTGAGGTGGGGTAGGGTACTCAGGGAAGACTAGAAACTCTGGTGTGAGGGCTTGCTGAGCCCTAAAAAGGGAAGCTCATCCACCTTTGGTTTCCACTTTCACCTAATTCTCACCTGTGGCTTCAAGAAGCTATGACGTGTGCAGAGGCCACAAACCAGTAAACTGTTTAGGCAGATGGGCTGATCCAGGTCGAGGGTAACTGACAGGAATCAAAACCATCGGTGAGTTAGGGTATTTCTACCCCAAGTAAGTGAAGACTTCCCCTGGCAGAATGGGCAGATGAGAATAATTTGTTCCAAAAGCCATGAAGGCAATTGGAGCTTGGTCAGATATTGAAGATGCCAAGGTCATCCACTGCATCCTGGGCCATTGCCAGTCTTGACTTTTGTCCTGTCACTGGACTTTGGTAACTCTGGAAGACAGAGTGAAGCTGAGGACTTTGTGCAACCTTGCCCCACTTAAATCTAATTCATCCATGAGTCAAGACATCACCCATGATGTCATTGGTCCTCTTTAAAAATGCAGGACAAAAAAAATGCAGGACAAACAACAACAAAACAACAGCAGTCATGTAAGTGGCAAGTGGGGTTGTCAGCTTAGACTAGGGTTTAATTTTACAAGACTTTAAATGCCAGCCAGGCCAACAAATTTGGACTTTCTCCTATAAGCAATGGAGCCATTGATGGTTTTAAGGACATGATATATAAATGTTTTAAAAAGATCAATCTGGTGACACCTCAATTGTGGTTGGAATTGTTCATTCCAACAATATTCTACTCTGTTCCTCCTTTTCTTAGTTCCATCCACATATGAAGATAGTCTTTTTTTAGGTCTGGCTTGAATAACTTCGTGATGATTTTCATTGGTGGGTTAGGGAAGGTTTAAAAAGAAGAAGAAGAGAGGCAAAGAGATATCAACTGTCATCAAATATAAAAATTATTATTTTGCTTTATATTTATCATGGATAATGGTTAAGTTCTCTACTCCATTTATAGATAGTGATAACTTGTGAAGATAGAGATTAGCCATACCTGGCCACTGTAAGTACTACCCTTTGGTTTTGTTTTTGTGAGGCAATCGGGGTTGAATGACTTGCTCAGGGTCACACAGCTAGTAAGTGTCAAGTGTTTGAGGCCAGATTTGAACTCTTCCTGACTCTAGGGCCAGTGCTCTATCCACTGCACCACCTAGCTGCCCTTGGTTTTACAATTATTGACAGGTCTCCCAGGGCCATCCATCACCCAAATATGCAACAGTTCACCTATACTTGCTCAGGATGTGGGCCATGACTCATGCATGACTGAGAGGCTCTTAGAGACCATACCTAAGCAATTTACTATTCTACAGCAGCCAGGCTAATAGCCTGTATTAAAGTCATGGAAAATTTTCCAGTGTAGTCCCTGCTTCACAAGTTGTACCTTCCTGATCTAGGAAACTGAGATGAAACACAGGACATGGTAGCACTGCTCGAATTTTTATTTTTAAGGAAACCCATGTGACAATAATGATGTACCTCAAACCATGGACACAAATTAAAAAGCAAATCATCCATCTGGGAGCTTGCCTGTGTTTTGGAGGTCATGATGAAGAAAGCACAATTACGGTATAAACACATAAGTCAAGTTTTCCTACAATTTCTCTGGGAAATCTAGGATTATTGAGCTTTTGGGATGAGATTGGAGCCTAAGCTTTCATTTCTAATCTATGGTGGCAAGATATTAAGGGGCAAGGGAAAAGGCAAACAGGACAAATACTAAAGCCTGATATTTATAAAAAGATGTGAGGGCTTACATAGTAATATACCAAGGACTGCCCCCTTACTTTCTGTCTATATTAACAAGTGTTCTGCTACCTGACCTTAGAGGAACCCTGCCAAGAGCTTATAACCATTAATGGACCTGCTCAGAGGTCAGCAGGTACATTCCAGGCCCTCTGTACCTGTAAGTTACCCTTATTCACCCTTATCCTGTTGCTGTTTATTTCCATCTCCTGAGACATTAATTCCTTCCATTTGGATTTTTAGAGCTGGAAGAGATGCTAGTAGCCATCTGAGTCCAATCATTTCATTTTACTAAGGAGAAAACCGAGACCCAAAGAGGTAGAAGTGACATGCCCAGTGCCACTCAGATAGCAATTAGATACATATATAGATAGAAAATTAGAATCTACATCTTCTTATTCTGATCCCTGTGGTCTTTTCAGTATATCAGGACTCTTTTGTCTCTCTTTTATGTCTCCTTGTATTTGTCTCTATAAGGTTATTTCTTCCCCTCTACCCTCTTCTAACCCAAAATAAAAGCCATCAATTATCACCCTTGTTCTGTTACCCAAGAATCCTAACAGGTAAGGATGTGATTAATTGAGCCTATAAAAATAAAATTAAGACAGGAGGCTATGGGTGGAGCAGGTTATTAGATGTGTGTGTAGGCTCAATGTTCTGAAATAATGAGATATTTTCCTTCTTGGCTAGGAATACCAGCTTAGGGATATTATTTCCTTGCTTCAAATTGGTGAGGGGCATCAAAATCACTGGAATCTTCAGCAACAGATGAGGAAATCTCTTTGATTTCCCCTAAGAGTAGGACTAAAAAGACACAAATGACATTTTCATTCATATTGTTATAATAATTGAGGTCATTATCAGCACTGCCGACACCAATCATCTTCAGTAATTGTAATTTAAATACAAGAACACAAGTGTAGTTGACCCTCCAGAGCTACTCCTCCCCCCACAACTTACACTCACAAGTTGGGCCCTCCAGGAAGCAACTATTACCCTATTACCTTTCTCCTAACAACAACCAAAAAAAACTATTAATAATATAATATTTTAGGCTGAATTAAGAGAGACATATTGTCCAGGACTAGGGAGGTGATCCTCTCCCTTACTCTGTCGTAGACAGCCCATATCGGAAGTACTATGTTCAGATAGGAATGCCACATTTTAGAAAGGCTATTTATAAACTGGAGAATCAAGAAGACCATCAGAATAGGGAACAGCATTAAGGGAATGCCATAAGAGCATTAGTTGAAGAAACTGAGAAAGTTTAGCCTGGACAAAAGAAGATAGAGTGAGTATATGATAGCTATCCTTCAGTATTTGATGGGCTGTCTACACAGGAGAGGGATTAGACTTGTGCTTCTTGTACTCATATGGCAGAAATAAGAGCAACAGATAGAAGCTATAGGGCATCTACCTTAGAAAACATAACGGAAAAATCCATAACCATTAGAACTGTCCAAAAGTATAATGGGCTGCCATTCAAGATAGAGGGTTCACCTTCACTAGGGGTTGTCAAGTAAAGGTTGGACGACCACTGGTCAGATATATTCCAGAGGAAATTCTTGTTCTAATTCAGGGTAAACTAGATGACTTCTGGGGAAATCTTCTGACTCTGAGACTGTGTGATTCTAAAAATTGTACCCGGAAGAAAAACCCATCTAGGTAATCAATATAAAACCAGTTTCTAGAAGATAACTTCAATCACAGATGAGTCAAAGAAACAATTCCCTCAAACTCAATTTGTCCCAAGTCAAGCTTATTATCTTTCTTTCTCTTAAAACTTGCTCCTCCTTCTGACTTCACTATTTCTCTTGTCTCTTCTCCTGGTCTACCATGTTAGAGACTTTGTTGCTGTCTTTGGCCCCTCCCTCTTCTTGATCTCCCAAATCCATTCAACTGAATTGAGTCCACCTCCATAAAATTTGTCCAATACATTTCCTCCTCTCTATTTTCACCAGCCTAGTATAGGGCATCTTTATTCTCCTCAATGAATCCTGACAAGTCTTTCCACCTCTGCTCTTTTACCCTTACAAATCATTCTTCATACTTTATACGTAGATCTGGTCATGTTATGTTTAAAACCCTGTGATGGCTCCCTTTACATTCCTATTTAAGTTCAAAACCTTTTGCATAATATCCAATGCCTCCCACAATCTGACACTACCCTATCTTTCCAAACTTTTACTTCCTTTTAACATTCTCTCCACTCCCGACAAATTGGACTAAACTGTATATATTTCCTGTTTTGTGGATAGAGAACTTTGTTGGGATCAGGAAAGTCTGGTTCAAGACTAGCCTCTGATACATAACTAATCAATTAATCTCCCAGTACTCTACACAACTTGTTAAGACTAAAAGTTGCAGATGAGTTGCTGATCTACATCCATGAAATGAGTTTCCACTCTGGGAGTTCCAGATACAGATGAATTCACAGGTTGAATTCTTATCCATCTCTTTTTTTTTTTTTGGCTAGGCAATGGGGTTAAGTGACTTGCCCAGGGTCACACAGCTAGTAAGTGTTATGTGTCTGAGGCCAGATTTGAACTCAGGTTCTCCTGAATCCAGGGCCAGTGCTCTATCCACTGCGCCACCTAGCTGCCCCACTTATCCATGTCTTAATCCCCACTTCAAATACTAACTCCTCCAAGAAATATTTCCTAATGCTAATTACTTTTCCCACTTCAGAACTCACTTTGTACTTTATACCTTCCTTTCATATTAATGTTCAATTTTATAATACAGCTTTTTTGTATAACATGAGCTCTTTGAGAGCAGGGACTGATTTTTGTCTTTGCATCTCCTATGCCTACCAAAGGCCCTGGCCTATAGAAATTGTTTAATAACTGCTTGTGGCTTGCTTTCTTGATTGTGTCTTATTCTGCATTCATGATCACGGAGGCAAGGGAAAAGTGAGATGATACAGTGAATAGAACATTGGACCAGGAGTTAAGAATATCTGAGTTCATATCCAGCCTCAGATACTTATTAGCTGTGTGACTCTGGGCAAGTCACTTAACCACTGCCTGCCTCAAGTTTCCTTAACTGTAAAATGGGGGTAATAATAGGACCTACCTCCCAGGGTTGTTATGAGGATAAAATGAGATAATATTTGTAAAGTACTTAGCACAGTGCCTGGCACATAGTAGATACTATATAAATGCTTATTTCCCTCCCCTTTCCTTCCTTTATTTAAACTTTGCATTTCTCCCAGACCTAGGATAGCGTATCCCAGTTGTTTAATATATGTTTATTGAATTGAACTGAAAGGAAACTGTGACAACCCTTGTAAATAGTGTCTAAAATCCTTAGCCACTGGATAGACTTTTCCTGGTAAACTGAATTGAAAAGAATTCCAGCTAAAGAACATACTTTATGAGTATTAAACAATAATAAAATTGTCTTTGAGGTAGAAAACAGGAGAGACAATAGAATATGAATGAAGAGATAAGCAGATAGGTGAAGGGTATTGAGGAACGTGGCACATCAAGGTCTGTGAAAAGAGATATTTTTTAGTTTTTCCATTTTTTCCCAAGCCTTCCGGTAATAGTCCCTGGCCATAAATTGCAGTACACATAATTCATCTGACTTTCAACCAAGCCATTCTCTATTTGGTAACTGAAAACAACATTTGTATTTCGAATGACGCAATTGAACATTTTATACATAGAATCACCTGCCACAGCTTCTCTCTGTAAGCTGCAAATGAATGTTTTTGGCTGGAGGAAAAACAGTGTGCTTTGCAGAGTCACAACTCAGGAGCTGATGAATGAGCTAAATGATGTATGCTGCTATGTTGCTAAGCAATCCAATGCCCTTCAAGAAAATCTGGCAGCAGCTTGGAGAAGCTGGTGAAGCTGGCTGAACAGAGCACTTGGCATGGAAAGATAACGTTTTCTCTGATTAGTAATAATCTCTCTTCTTCTCTCTTTCCTAGATAGATGAACATCCCTGAGGGTCCCCAGCACCACACACTGAATTGGAGTTAGAAAATGCGCCATCTTACCTAGCAATCTGACTCAGAGTAGTGGAATTTTACAACATAATCTCATGATATTAATTCCGTTCTAGAACCTTTCCTCTGCACAAAAGCCCATCACAAGAGTGTGACTCACCAGCTACCTCAAGATAGATGTTTGTCAAAGCTGCCATGAGTCATGAACACTAAGATTTTTTTTCTTCTTTCTTTTGACTAGCATCACTAACACTTGGCATTACAGGATGGGGTTGGGAGGAAAGAGTTTGTTGGTTTGGGTTTTAATTTTGATGTGACTCTAGGTGTGTATGTATATAAGTAATAGTAATAATAATAACTAGCATTTAGAGCAAATTTTAAGGTTTACAAAGCACTTTACAAATGTCTCATCGGGACCTCACCCTAGGAGGTAGGTGCTATTATTATTCCATTTTACAGTTGAGGAAACTGAGGCAGTCTGAAACTAAGTAGATTAATCGGGCTCATGTAGCTAATAAGTGTCTGAGGTAGCAGGATTTGAACTCGTGTTACTGACTTCAGTTCTATCCACTGCAGCTCCCTTTTCCCTAGTGGCACTGAACTGTAAGTGATGGTTGAATGACAGCCTTCATATACCACCACTCAGAAAGTTATAAAAAGTAAGGGATCTGATATACATGTAAGTAGGAGAATCAGAAATAACAAGTGATTCTCTTGAAGGCAACCTCTGCCCAGCAATTAACAGAAAGAGATGCAATGATAAGCATTCCTCACTCTCAATATTTCATCAGAGTAATAGCACATGCCTTTCCTTTCAAAAGAGAGGTTTAAATCATCTTTTTTGCCCACAATAGCTAGCAATGGTAGTACTAAAAATAACAACAACAACAACAATAGGTAGCATTTATATAGTGCCCACTATATGCCAGGTACTGTGCTAAGCATTTTACAAACATCATTTCACTCGATCCTCATAATACCCCTGTGAAGGAAGTGCTATTATTATCCCTGTTTTACAAATGAGGAAACTGAGATAGACAAGGAGGATAAGTGACTTGCCTAGGATCACATAGCTAGCATTGGATTTATGCTGTTTAAAAAAGTAAGCACCTAAAAAAAAAAAGCTATTAAGGTTAAGATTGAAACACGTAAGAATTTCAGAGGAGAGGATCCTAAAAAAAAAAAAAAAAAGGGTAAGCTTACAGTACAGAAAGATCATTGAATAAAAATGAAGAGACTTGGGCTCTAACCTGGCTCTATGTGACCTTGTATCACTTTCTGGCACATAGTTTTTTTCATCTGTAAACTTGAAGGTGGACTTAATGATCTCTAAGATCCCTTCCAGTCCAGTTTTTCATCAGGGGGTAATTATGAAAATATGATACAGCCTATCTACTTTACAGAGTAAATGTGAGAATCAGATAAAACAAAATGGATAGAAAGTGCTTTGAAAATCTTAAAGCATACATTAATTGTAGGCATTTTTATTCTTAGTATATGTTAACAAGTTGTTCTTTGAAAGACCAGTACCTAATCAAAAAGGGACTTATAAAAAGGTGTTAAACTGTAAAAACTCAGCTGTGTTAAGTGATCCTTTTATGAGGCGGGTGCAATTCCTTGAACAAATTAAAAAGGGAGCAACACCCTAGGAAGAAAAGTGATTGGCTACATGTGACTGACCTTTAAAAGCTAATTTAGAATATCTAGTTAAGATAATGATTTGAAAAGTCCTAAAGGAGCCCAGCACTCCACAAAACACTCAAATGAAGTTCTTAAAATGTCCAAGAAGGAATAATAATAAAGAAAACGAAAAAGAAACAGCTATAAACTCCTCCATCCACTGTTAGAACTACACAAGACTTCCAGAAGTCACAAATGCTCAGAATGGAGACAAACCAGAGAAAGAAGAAGCCATTGCCTAGAAAGGTTACTCTTGGAGCCACAGCCCAAGAAAGGGCCAGTTCAGCACCAGGCAGCCTACACCAGAGCCCCAGCAGGAAACAGGGCCAACCCAAGAACCAGGGATCTTGCGGAAAAATCTAATACCAGTATAATTGACATCTTGCTGGGGTTTGTCAGGGCCACATCAAGAGACTACACAAGTAAAAGGGGATAGAGGGCACCAAGGCCAATATTCACATTGCCGCACTAAGAAACTGAGCAGAACCCAGGGGCTCCAATGTGGTTCTAGCCACCACATTTAGAAAGGCAAAAGTGTCAGCATCCAGACCACAGATGGGAATAACACTGACAGTTCCTGATCACTCCATCCAAGAGAGCAGATATGAGAGGAGTTGGGCCCAAACACAAAGTACCAATCCAGGAACTGAGACTGGATTTATGAATCAAAAGAGGAAAGCACTGAACAAAAGAAAAAATGCTCTGGATTAAGAGAAAACCAAGAGATTAAACCCTGGGCAGCTATATGGCCCAGTGGATAGAGTTCTGGGCCTGAAGTCAGAAAGACTTAAGTTCAAATCTGGTTGCAGACACTTACTAGCTATGTGACCTTGGGCAAGTCACTTAACCCTGTTTGCCTCAGTTTCCTCATCTGTAAAATGAGTTAGAGAAGGAAATGGCTAAAACACTCTAGTATCTTTTCCAAGAAAACCACAAGTGGGGTCACAAGGAGTCAGATACTACCAAAAACGACCAGACAACAAGAATAGAGCAATTATATAATACTTAAACAATACAAAAAAATTATTTGCCCACAAGAACTACAAGAATTCTTCGAAAAAAAGAAGCAAAAAATTAAAAATGAAATTACAGTTGAAATAAAAGCTCTAGAGAAAAAAAATTTAAAGGAGAATAACTAGCTTAGAATACAAGGTAGAAAAAATGACTCAGCTAATAGGCTCTTTGAAAAAAAAAAACAAAAGAAAGCAAAAAGAACTCATTGAGAGTCCATGAAACAACATATAATTTTAGAACTAAGTCTAAAGATTGAGAAAATAAAAAAAACATAAAACATCTACTATCAAAAACATCTGACCTGGAAAAAATGTAGGAACAATAACTGAAGAATCATCAGACTCCCTGAAAATCATAATGAAATTTTTTTTAAAAACCTAGATATAGTATTTTAAGAAGTCATAAAAGAAAACTTCCTGGTTGGCAAAGTGACAATAGAAAAAATTCATCAGTTTCTTCCTTAAAAGAACCACATATTGGAAATACCCAAGAAAATCATGGTAAAGATATAGAATTTCCACGTCAAAGAAAATAAACTGCAAGTAGCCAGAAAGAGTCCAAGTACCAAAGATCCATAGTCAGGATCATGTGAGACTATAGTACAATCACTATGATAGAGAGGAAATCCTGAAATATGGCATAACAAAATGCAAAAGATAAAGGCTTACAACTGACGAGTAACTTACTCTGAAGGCTGAGTATTTACTACAGGGTCAAAAAAAAAAAAATGGACCTTTATCAGAAAGGGGAATTTCAAGCACTCAATGAAAAGACCAGAGTTAAGCAGAAACCTTAACATGCAAAGAACATAAACTTCAAAAGATAAATACATTTTAGCAATAGGAGGGGCTAAATGATGATTAATTGCTTATATCCTACATGTTTGCTGTTTAAGAACGGAAAAGACAAATGTACTGTTAGCATCCCATTGGTTTTTAGGGTTATGCAAAATGACCTTAGGAGGCAGAAGTTGCAGCGAGGTAGATTTAGGCTCCATGTAAAGAAAACATTTCTAACAATTAAAACTTCCAAAAGCAAAATGGGTTTATTTGGATTCCCTCTTGATGTAGATTTTCAAGCAAAGTCTGATGATTACTTGTTGATAATATTGTAATGGGGATTATTTCACATATGAATTGAACTGTGTGGCTTCTGAAGTATTTTTTGAAAAGTTTTTTGTTGATATATTTTGTTTTTGCATTGCCTAGATTTCCCCCATGTCCCTCTTTCTATCCCAGAGGGCCATAACTTATAACAAAGAATTTTTTAAAGAAAAGGAAAAAAGAGGAATAAGAGAAAGAAATTCAGCAAAACTGATCAATACTTCAAAAAAAATCTGACATTACATGCAATATTCCACACCTATGGACCCTCACCCTCCACCTCTCTTTAACTTCACCAAACTCTCTTTCTCATTACTGGATACTACCTAACCACCATACAACACACATTAGCTTCTGTTTTATTCTCTGAATTTCAAAAATACTGCCCCTCCAAATATAACCCTGCAAAGAAATGTTGCTTCTTTGCAACAGGTAGGAGGATTCAAAGGAAACCTCTGAGTGATATGTGCAATCCCTCCACCCTAATAATAATAGCTAACCATGCAGATTAAGCTAATTTTTCGTTGAAGGGCATTGAGACATTCCTTAAGACTTGGTTGGCTCAGGGTACTAAGGGTTCAGACAACAGTCTGATATCCCTTTTCATGACCGGTGTACAAAGCAGACAGGAAGAGGTAGAGGGCTTTCAGATGCTTTCAACACAAGCATCTGAGGCTAGTGGATCACAATGGGAGCTTCACTAATCTACATCAGCTGAAGAGATCCTCAATGCCTTTATTTGTTGAATATTCGTCTCCTGGTCAGGTTGAGAAAATCTCCTTCTGGTAACCGTTGAATGACCTACAAGTATCTCATTTTGTTCCAATATTGAACTTAAAATACCAGGCCATGCTGTTGTGCAGTCAGAAATACATGTCAAGTTTAAGGGAGAAGCCCTAACTCTTCATGTGCTGACTTTTGTACTTAGGCCACCAAGAAACTACATCAATGGTTTGAATCTTGGTCCCTTGGAATAATTAAGTTATGAGGATAGCTTTAAATTTTTTTTTCTTTTTTGTATTTAATTTTACTTTTTTGTTACATTTTAAGTTTCAAACTGTCTCCCCCCTGCCACCCTACCCTACACTAGAGAAGGCCACTGTTTGACACAGATTTATAAATATACATAAAACCACACTATCTATACTTCTGTAAATCAGTTCTTTCTCTGGAGGTGGATAGCATCTTCCTTCATAGGTCCTTTGTAGTTGATTTGAGTATTTATAATACTCAGAATGAGTATTTATAATACTTAGAATACTATATTATTAATTATTCTTTGAACAATATTATTGTTACTGTATACAATGTTCTCTTGGTTCTCCTCATTTCACTTTTCATTATTCCATGCAAGTCTTTCCATGTTTTTTCTAAAATCAATCATTTCTTACAGCATCGAAGTATTCTACTTTCCTACCTTTAAGAAAAAAACTAACAGCCTGAATGGGATAGCTGTTGCTCTTACAACATACACCACTGGATAAGTACCCATAGATCTTCTCAAAGACCTTCCACCACATAAAAATGGACTTCAAGCTGTTACTGGACAGCCATGATATTGGAGATTCAGAAGACCTGACTTAGGAAGTACTGGAAAAGGAAAAGAAAAACCAAAGAAAACAAATAGACAATAAACAATGTAATGCCCCCTGAAGAAATGACCAAATATCTCATGTATTAGAAATTTGGAACAATCTTTCATTTAATTGTTGTTAGTTTATCATTCTTCTTTTGAAATGTTTGTTCATATTTTTAAATCACTTATTTATTGCTGAATGACTCTCTAATTTGCTTGTAATGTCACCACTTATGTCTAAGTCAAGTATCCATTTAGAATTTTCCTTGGTATCTGGTATGAGATGGTGATACAACTAATTTCTGCAATAATGCTTTCCAATTTCCCAGCAGTTTTTGATAAATAGTGAGTCCTTACCATAGTAACTAGGGTCTCTGGGTTTATTGAACATTATGCTATTGTCTTCACCTACTTCTATATATTGCATACCTAACATATTCCATTGCTCAACCTATTTTTCAACTCAGAACCAAATCACATAAATAATTACTTTTTTTTTTAGCATAGTTTGAGATCTGGTATTGAAAGACTCCCTTCTCAGCACTTTTTTTCATTATTTCCCACAAAATTCTTCTTTTGTTTCTCCAGATGAATTTGTTATTTTTTTTCTAGCTCTATAATGTTTTTGATAATTTGATTGCTGTGATGCTGAATAAGTAAATTAATTTAAACAGTACTATCATTTTTATTATATTGGCTCAAGTATCCCAAGAACAAGCAGAATTTCTCTAATTAGGTTAGGTCTATCTCATTTCTGCAAAGAGTGTTTTATAGTTGGCTTCAAATAGTTCCTGGACATATCTTAGCAAACATCCTTCCACTACCTTTGTGTAATTATTTTGAATAGAATTTTCCTTTGTAGCAATTCCTTCTGAATTTTGTTGATAATATATAAGAATGGTAATTATTTTTATGTATTTATTTTGTATTCTGTAACTTTGCTGAATTTATTATTTCAATTAATTTTTCATTAATTTTTTAGGATTTTCTATGATTATTCTCTGGATTTCTTTTGTTGGCTTATTGCTATTACTAACATTTCTAGGACTATATTAGACAATAGTGGTGATAATAGGTATGCATACTTTATCCTTGATCCTATTGAAAAAGACTCTAATCTTTCTTCATGATATATAATGCTTACTTTTGGTTTTAGACATCTATCACTTACTATATTAATGAAAGGTCCATTAATTCCTATACTTTCTAATGTTTTTAACAGAAATGAATGTTGGATTTTGTCAAAAGCTTTTTCAGCATTTATGGATATAATCATGGTTTTTATTATTTATGTTATTAAAATGTTTTATAGTCTTCCCGATGTTGAACTAACCCTGCATTCCTGGTATAAACCTAATTTGGTTATTATGTATATAATCTTTCCAATTTTTTGTTATAGTCTATTTGCTAATGTTTTACTTAAAATTTTTGTTTATTAGGGACGTTGTTCTACAATTTTTTTCTTTTTCTGCTTTGTCTTTTCCTGGTTTGGGTATCATTATCTTATTTGTATCATAAAAAGAGATTAGAAGGGTGTCTTATTTTCCTATTATTGTGAACAGTTTGTTAATATTGAAATCAATTGTTCTATGAACATTTAATGGAATTCACTTGTAAATCCATCTGATCCTGGACTTTTTTTCTTTGGGAGTTCATTTATGGCTTGTTCAATTTCTTTTTTTGATATTGAGTCATTTAAGTAGTCTCTTTTTTCTTTTCTTAATCTGTGCATTTTGTTTTTGTAAGTATTCATCTGCTACTTCTTAACTGTCAGTTTTGTTAGCAAATAATTAAGCAAAATATTTTCTAATAATTTCCTTTTTTCCTCTCCACACATTGTGAGTTCTTCTTTTTAATCTTTGATGTGAACATTTGATTTTCTTTTTAAACAAAATCAGAAAAGCTGTTTATCTATTTTATTCATTTGGCTCCCCGCAAAAAAAAAAATTTATTTATCATTTCAATGGAGAGGGATGTTAACTTCAGTTTTGTTAATCTCTGCTTTAATTTTATTAATATCTTCTTTGGTTTTCAAAATTTCTACTTTGTTTCTTAGTGTTTTTTAATTTGTTATCATTCAAAGTTTTTTAGTGACATGCCCAAATCATTGATTTGTTTTTTAATTGAAGAAAATCATTTAGAAATAATAATTTTCTCCTGCAGACTGCTTTTACCATATCCCATAAATTTTAGTATGTCATCTCATTGTTTTCATTTTCTTTGATGAAATTTTCAATTGTTTTCATAATTTGTTCTTTGACTAATTCTTTGGGATTGTATTATTTGATTTCCAATTACTTTTTAATTTTTGCCTCAGAGGCTCTTTATTGAATATAATTTTTAATGCATTTTGATCATTAAATTATGTGTTTAACATTTCCTCTTTTCTACATTTTTGATGAAGTCTATTTTCTGCTACATGGTCAATTTTCTTTTTTTGTTTGTTTGTTTTCTTTTTTGATTGGGCAATGGGGGTTAAGTGACTTACTCAGGGTCACACAGCTTATAAGTGTTATGTGTCTGAGGCCAGATTTGAACTCAGGTCCTCCTGAATCCAGGGCCAGTGCTCTATCCACTGTGCCACTTAGCTGCCCCCTACATGGTCAATTTTCACCAAAGTTCTATGTACCACTGCTTCTCACCTTTTTCATGGAGTTCAGATAGAAATGGTGCTAGGACAAATTGCTTTTCCTGATATTATTCTTTTACAATCAATATTCTATGGACTATTGTTAAATGGATAGATAAAATGACTCCTTTTTATAGTTGAATAAAAGCATTAGAATGTAAGCCTCTCTTCTCTAAACTCATTGAAGGCATCCTTTTTACAACTCCAATAGTATACAAGTGAACAGGGAGGATACATACCTTACCTTGTTCATATATGATTTTGATCTCCTAGGCCAGGTGCCTATACTTTGTTGTTTTTTTTCAGGTGCCTATACTTTGAATGTTTTTCATTCTGTGTAGCTTATAGATTATTAGTATTTGTGATGACAACTACTTAAGTATTGTTCTTAAATTTTTATGAATCATAATTTTATTCAGGCAATTGTGGGCAACAGTTAAATCTGTGATAATGCTCTGATTCCAGTACAGTTTATTGATTGAGGTCTCCAGGTCTGTATTTATGCCATGGAGATTTGTCATTCATCAATCCCATGAAAGAGAGCAAGCTTCTGCTATATAATTTTAGCCAAAATGTTATGTCTTGCTAGTCATTTAGTACATGGCAAATTTTTTGGCCTGCAGTGATGTGTTCCACAATCTCCACTATTTTCTTTCATCTTCTAAAAGAGGTTTTTTCCAATTCTCACAGATGTTAACACCTTCTCCTCTGAGAATACCTTCTACTTACTCTATAATCTGTATAAGCCTATTTATTTTTATGTTTGCTTCTCCCATTAGAATATGAGCTCCTTGAGAGCAAAGATTATTTTTGCCTTTCTTTGTATACCCAGCACTTAGCACAGGGCCTGGAGTATGTGAAGTGTTTTATAAAAGCTTGAGGATCAACTGATTCTATACACTGATCTCTAAATCTGGGCTCCTTAAGAATAACCCTCCTGGCATTCAAAGCTATCTATAGCCATATGAAAAAATTCTCTAAGTCACTATTGATTGGAGAAATGCAAATTAGAGCAATTCTGAGGTACTACCTCATACCTACTAGATTGGATAATAGGACAGAAAAGGAAAATGACAAATGTTGGAGGGGATGTGGGAAAAAATGAGACATTAATGCACTCTTAGTGGAGTTGTGAACTGATTCAACCATTCTGTAGAGCAATTTGGAATTATGTCCAAAGGGCTATAAGACCATGTATATCCTTTGACCCAGCAATAACACTACTAGGTCTATGTCCAAAAAGAGATTTAAAAAACAAAAAGGAAAAGTTTCTATATATAAAAAAATATTTATAGCACCTCTTTTCTGGTGGCAAAGAATTGGACATTGAGAGGATGCCCATCAATTAGGGAATGGTTGAACAAATTATGGCATGTGGTTGTGACTGAATGTTATTGTGCTATAAGAAATGATGAATGGGATGCTCTCAGAAAAACCTGGAAAGACTTACAGAAGCTGATGCAAAGTGACATGTACCGTGGACAAAGTAACAGCAATATTGTAAAATGATCATCTGTGAATGACTTAGCTATTCTTAGCAATACAATAATCCAAGACAACTCTGAAGGATCTATGATGAAAAATGCTATGCATCCCCAGAGAAAGAACTGATGGTGTCTGAACACAAATTGAAACATCTTTTTTTTTACTTTATTTTTCTTGAGTTGTTTTTTGTCTGTGTTTTCTTCCACAACATGACTAATATGGACATATGTTTTGTATGACTACACACATATAACCAATATCAAATTGCTTGCCTTCTCAATGAGGGAGGTGGGGAGGGAACAAGGGAGAGAATTTGGAACTCAAAGTTTTAAAAACAAATGTTAAAAATTGTTTTACATGTAATTGGGGAAAATAAAATACTAAATTAAAAATAATAATAGTTTCTGGTGGCAAGAACTTGTACCTGAATTGCCAACATAACCCCTCTATTTTCCATGAAGGATCATGAAGATTGTACTCATGGATCTTAAGAGTTTTATGGACTCCCTCCAAAAGTAAGTCACTTTTAGATATATTCAACAAATCCAATCGTGCATACCTGTTATCACCCTTTACAATTTGCACAAGGAAGTAATATCTGCTTATCCCAAAAGGATTTATGTATATTTTTAACCAGTTTAACCAGTCATGTGCTCTAAGAACATCTATCAATCTTCTTCCTCCTTTTTAGAAGTGCTAATCTTTCAATAGCTACCTTGGGATGATGGGGCCTATGTTTTGTTAATATTTTATGACTTTTTGTTAGGTACTTATCAAATGTTACAGGCCATTTTACAATTCCAAAAGTATGCATTAATACTAGAATAATTGCATATGTTTAACACAGACTGAATGAGCTTTTCTACTGGAAGCAAGATATCTCAGCTGGAGTATGTCAAGTGTTAGAGAGAGAGAGAGAGAGAGAGAGAGAGAGAGAGAGAGAGAGAGAGATCAATCTCATCCAAAGGGAAATTTCCCAAAGTCTTTGGGGAGGCAAGCTGGGTATTTGGGACATGTTGAGATGCTGGCTCCTCTACATTTCTGTTGACTCCTAAAGTCTTTTCTCTCTCTCCACAGAAATGATACTGAGAAGAGTCTGGATCCATATGTGTCCTCTCACTCAAATTGGGAAGGAAGAAAATATCTTTGCTCCAAAGGTTTCCTGCCAACTTCTCCACTCATACAGGCTCAGCATGGAGTCACCAATCTCTCCACTACTGAGGAAAGTATTATGCAAATGTTCTAGGCTTAAAGCCAAGGTTTTGTTAGTATTGAGTAGGTGTTAATTGCTTTAAAAGTTGTCTTCCCACTCAGCTTTGATTTCAATAGATCTCTTTACATACTCAGTCACAGCCTTCTCCTTCATAGCTTTATGACTGTTGTATCTTACCGGTAAGACACCAATGTTTTTGTCTATGTCACCTTCATCGACTGGTTCAATGTGATCTCCACATTCAAGCTAGCAATGTTCAATCTCTTTCTTTGATGCATTTTGAATTTATACTTCTTAAGTACAAATGACATTTTTATATCATTGAAGAAACATTTCACTAATTGTAGAAGCAAGCTAATTTGTTTTTCAATAGAGCAATATAACTTGATATCATCCATATATATCAAATGGTTTTGTGTTCAAGGTTCAAGTCTTTCTTTAATTTAGAAGGCATACATAGCTCTATTTAGGAAAGATGATAGAATTAAGGTTAGGCAGAACCATAATGGGCTTAAACAGTCTTCCTCAAAAATGCCATGTTTTATATAAATAGTACTTGACATTATTGTGTTGCAAATATTATTATGAACACAGTGATAATAAGTGAGTATATTGTTAATTTACTTCTGTTTTCTTCATTCTTCATCACTTCATATGTTTTCTCATATTTCTTTGTTTTATTCATTGTTGCCACTTCTTACGACACAGTAATATTCCATTAAATTAATATACTGCAATTTGTTCAGCCATTCCCCAGTCATTGGACATATGGGTTATTTATAATTTTTACTATTATAATGATGCTATGAATATTTCTATACTAATAAGTCAATTTTTCTTTTAAGTTCTTTTGTGTCATTTAGTTATTTATCAAAATAGTATTTTTTTATTATCTTCCTATGGTAATTGCATCAAAATTGAGAATAGGTTTGGGGGGGGACAGAAATATTCTATACTAAATCCTTATTATGCCACTCCAGTAAATGCCTTTGCCCTAAACTAATTGTATCCCCTCACCGTTTTCTGAAAGGTGAAGCGGAGGCTCATGACTATAGTTTTAGGAGTGTGGACCCAGAGAGTATCTTGTTCCTGGAAGACAAGCTGAACCTGCGAGTGTAAGTTGGGAGAAGTCTATGGAGCTCAATATGTATGTGTAATGGGGATCTGGTACATAAGTAGACTTCATCCACTTTCTCAGCTGATGCAAACTCTACACACAGACGATGCTAGGAAGCTTGCTTCCAGGATAATCATGATGACATGTAAAGGAAATGCCTTGAAGAGACTGGAGCATGAGCAGACATTCTGTAACTGGTTCTAGTCAGCTAAGCAAGCTAAAGAGGTATTCAAAAAGGCCTGTCAGCTTTTCCATTTTCCCTAGTTTGGTGACTTTTCTCCCAGCATCCCAGAGACCATGCAGAAAGAAAAAGGCCTTAGGCCCTTCTCCAGTCTGAGGCCACATGGCCCCAGGAAACAGGCTTCAGTCTTTGGACTTTCTGTTTGTTCATTTCCGTTCTAGGTAAAGGAAGTGGAGTCTCTATCTGAGAAAATTTTAAAAGTTGAGATAATGAGCCACAGGAATCCTGGAGTCAAAATCCGGGCTGAATTTTTAAGCCAATGTAGCATTGATGCGTTGAGGAGCAAGGAGTGATCTTCAAGCTCAACCTTGGAGACCCCAGCTCCTTGGAAGGATTCATCTCAGAGTTGTGCCCCCATCTAAACATCAATTTGGTGGGATTAATGCTATATAAAAACTGAGCTAAGTTTTGAGTCTAATCTCCCACACAAACCAAGATGGTGTAGATAAAAGTCCCAGAAATATTAGGGAAAATGTTTGTACTTTGTTCTGGCTCTACCTTTGAAGTAAATATCTCTTTGTAAAAGCTATTTGATGTTAGGTGGCTAAATGGAACTGGGGGAGCTAGTCACAGTTTCCTCCCTAAAAATGGGAGAAACACAGCTACTTGGGCCTCAAACCAATGGCATTAGAAAAGAGGCACTCCAACCTCTTATAGTACACTAGAACTCTGAGGGGTAGATGTAGTAAACCTGCCCCTGAGAGAATGTGATCAGAGCCACATATATACATATGTACATAATAATTCTGAGGAGAAGAGAGAAAGCACTAATAATTGACATAATCAGAAAAGCCATCCCATAGGACATTCCACATGAGATAAGCCTTAAAATAAATATCAGTGCAAAAAGTAGGAACAGAATTTTATCATTAGAAGGAACTTTGGATGAGATCAAAGGTCAGAGCAAAAAGGTTAGTGTGGCAAAGAGAAAATTCACCTCAGATAGAAAGGATGAGTAAATATGAGAAGGAATTTTTAAGGACAGATTAAAGGAAATGAGGGAGCTTTCAGTAGATGGCCTTGCTTTTCGTAGTAAAGTAGAAATAAACCTTTTAAAACAGTAGGTGGTGAGCTGACATTTGGGACTCAAGGAGAGAAAAAGTTTCAAAAAGCCATTATGAGGAGTAAGATACTTAATCAGGGATGAATAACAGAACAGATTGCAGCAGTGGGCACTCAATTCCATTGTAGATGTAGTGATGGTTTGGTCATTACTTCCATAAATTCTCAGCAGTGCAGGAGTAGGAAGAGAGATCCTACTGCAATCAAGGGCTGATTGAAAATGCATAAGTCCGGGACATCACCTTATTGGATGACTTGGTTAACTATACAAGGCTATGAAGGAAGACTAATAGCTAATTTGGCTCTACATCTCAAGTATCTTCCCACTCCAGTATATCCTACATTTGTTCAGTCGTTTTTAGGTATGTCTGACTCTTTGTAACCCCATTTGGGATTTTCTTGGCAGAGCTACTGGAGTGGTTTGCCATTTCATTTTCTAGCTCATTTTACAGATGAGGAAACTGAGGCAAACAAAGTTAAGTGACTTGCCCAGGGTCACACAGCTAGTAAGTGGTCTGAGACTGAGTTTGAACTCATGAAGATGAGTCTTTCTAACTCCAGGCCTAGCACTCTATCCACCTAGTTGCCTCTGAATCCTTCATACTGCTGCCAAAGTTATTTTCCTTAAGTATATACATGACCATGTTACACTCCTATTCAATCTACTACAGTGGCACCCTATCTCTTCTTGAATAAAATATAAACTCTACTGCTTAGCTTTTAAATCCTTTTACAAGCTGACTCCAACCTAACTTTCCAGCTTCATTGGAAATTACTCCTGTCCTGAACTCTATGACCCAGCCAGGTTGGCCTTTTTTCTCTTTATATATATGTAGTGTATATGTGTGTGCATACTTATTTGTATATTTATTGTCTTCCTCATTAGAATGTTGTTGATGTTTGTCCTTCATTTTCAAAGAGGACCCATAACATCATAGGTGATGTCTTGACTTGTATGTGAATTGAATTGAAGTGAGGCAGAGTTGCCCAAAGTCATTAGCCTCACTTTCTCTTCCTGAGTCATTGAAGTCCAGTGGCAAGACAAAAGTCAGGACAACTGGCAATGGCCAGGGATAGGGTGGATGGCCTTGGAGTCTTTGTTGTCTGACCAAGCTCTATGCTCTCCACAATGCCTGCTTCAGCCTCCCTCAAGGCCATTGGAACAAATTATTCTCATCTGCACATTTTCCTCCAGGGGCAGTCCCTTAACTCACCAATAAGTTTGAGGCTTATCAGTTACCCTCAACCTGGTTTAGCCCATCTGCCAAGATGGTTTTGCCAGGGTGTGGTTGCTGTCCATGCTACAGCTTCTTGGAGCCACAGGTGAGAGGTGGATAAAGGTGGATACCAAAAGTGGATGAACAGCCTTAAAAGAGCTTAGGAAGCCCTCACACCAGAGATGGTAGTCCTCCCTGAATACCCAATGCATTCCAAGTATTGTTTCACTCTTTGTACTTGCATTCTCCATGCCTAATATAGTGTCTGGCATATAGCAGGCAATTACTGAAGTGTTTACTAACAGGGCAAAGTTTTTCCCTCTATCCTCAAAAAAATTTGTCAATTTAATGACATCAAATGGTGTCTTTTATCTTTCATAATTTGTTTCTATCCCTTGTTTGGTTAAGAATTCACCTCCTATTCATAACTGTGCTTAAAAGTATATGATCTGCTTTTCTTCTTTTTTATATTCAGATATATTTACATTTAGGATGTATTATAGAATTTGGCATCTAATTCTAGTTCTGGGCTACCTCCAGTCATCTTGATCTATATCTGGCCACTGGACCCAGATGGCTCTGAAGGAGAAAGTAAGGCTGGTGACTTTGGACAGCCCTCCCTCACTTAAATCCAATTCACTTGCAAATAAGGCACCATCTTCCTGATGTCATGGTCCTCTTCAACAACAAAGGACAAACCACACAATTTAACTCTAATTACTGCCAGATTTATTTCCAGTTTTCTCAACAGTTCTTGTCAAATAAAAAGGTCTTTCCTAGGTAACTTATGTTCTAGGGCTAATCTGCTGTTGAGCACCATTATTTCTGATTCTTCCTTGTCTAGTCTGTTCCATTGGTCTATTTTCCTCTCTTCTCTCCTCTCCTTTTTTTTTCCTTTTCCTTTTTTTTAAAAGCTGGTTTGGAACATTGCTGCTTAGTAACACAGTTTATGGTCTGGAAGTGCTATTCTATCTTTCTCTCTTTGTTTTAAATTTGACATGCATTGGTGAAGGCAAAGGAAGTCTGAGTCTACACATTAAAGTTAACAAAGGTATTTTAAATTTTGGGAGGAAGATACTGTGGGTACAGAATAGTTTGAACTGTGGGAAAAGTACACGTAATGTCAAAACAATGCTATGTCAGATCTAAGTTGGTTGTTTACTTAAGATGTGACTTCTATCAAGTCTGGCAATCTACAGACTTAATTCCTTTTTTTTGGCAGAGCTTGAAAGCTAAAGATTATCCCCTAAATCCAGTGGCATTTTTTAAGCTACCATGGTCTTTCAGGCACTCAAAACTTCTTGTTTAAGGGCACTCTCTATTTAAGGGGCTCAAATATTTTTGTTATCTTGGCATAATCCACAAGGATCTTTGAAACAATTAGAATGTGTATTATTTATTTACTAACTTACTAGTACTCACTTACTAATGAGGAATTAGCTTTTGAGGGGGAAAGAGAAGCGAAAATATCCTTCTCAATCACAGAATTTAAGTTCTTCTTGAATGTAAGAAGTTCAAGCTTAAGTAATGTGTTTGAGAGTCTTTGTGTGTTTAAGGTTTTGGAAAGTTCAGGAAATAGAGGGCCAGGATCCATGGAATACTTCTCCAAGGGCTGAAAAATAAGAATTCAAAAGGAAAAGGTAAATACTTTCTTTATGGTTGTCTTTGTTACCATAATTGAAAATCAGGACACTAAAGGGCTGAGTGGCAGAAAGGAGCATGGGGCTATCATTTACATCCTAGGGGATGTTTGTCTAAAGCATATAGCATGTATTATGTTTAGACTCTCTCTTCTTTCTACAAACTCTGCTTTACAATTATTATCTCTTTTGATCCTCACAACCACACTGGGAGATAGATTCTATTACTAACCCCATTATAGATAGGGAAACTGGGGCAGAGGTCAAATAACAAAGGTTAAGTGACTTGCCCAGCTAGTGTAAGCATCTGAGACTGGATTTGAATTCAGGTCTTCCTGACACAGGCCCAGCACTCTATATACCGTGCCTCCTGAGAGACTGAAAAGGTAAAACCAGCAAGACTTGGCAACTGATTACATATGAGGAGTAAGTAAGAGTAGAACTTCAAGGATTACTCTTGAGTTTCAAACCCGAATAACTAGAGGAAAGATGATGCCCTTGACAGAAATAGAGAAATTAAGAGAAACCATGGACTTGAGGAGAAAGATAACGTGTGCTGTTTTGGACACATTGAATTTGAGATACCCATAAGACATCCAGGCGCTAGTGTCTTTCATGCAATTAAGATGTTGTCCTGGACCTCTTGAGAGAAATGAGGGCTCAATATGTAGATTTGGCAGTCACACCCCTCAAAAAAAAATCCTCATTGTTTAGAAGACCTATCTTCATTGTCAGCAAATATTTACTGAGCACCTTCTATGTTTAAGGCACTTCACTAAGTGCTTGGCATTCAAACATAGCATTTACAGTTAAAATAGCATTTATACAGCAGAATATATTTAGTATTTAAGGTTTATATAACACTATGTTATGTTATTTCATTTGATCCTAACAACAACCCTATGAAGAAAGTATTATTATTATCCCCATTTTACAGATGAGGAAATGAAAACTCAGCAAGTTTTTAAGTGATCTGCACTGAGTCACATAGTTAATAGGTATCTGAGAAAAAATTTAAACTCATATCTTCCTGGCTACAAGTCTAGTTCTCTACCCACTATGCTGCCTAACCATCCCTGAGCAATATAAATCTCTGGGTCAAAGGATATGTATCCACTGTGCAACCTAGCCGCCCTAATGTAACTAACTATGCCCTAACATAACATAACTATTATGTTATATGTTATTATGTTGTATTATTGTAACACTGACTACATTGGCCCTTACTGCTTGAAGGGCATAATAATGGTAAAGCAGAGTTGGTAGAAAGAAGAGAGAGTCTAAACATAATACATGCTATATGCTTTAGACAAACAACCCCTAGGATGTAATCTCACTCCTCTCTCAGGGTCCTCCAGCACTCTTAAGGGGAGTTTATGCTATATCTAGGTTCTTTGCAAATGACTTCAGCCCCCACTGATGGTGTACTCCCAATTGTAGGGGGATCAGTGGATAGAGTGCTGGGCCTAGAACCAGAAAAATCTGAGTTCAAATCCCACCTCAGACACTCCCTAGCTGTGGGACCCTGGGCAAGTCACTTAACCTCTATTTGCCTTGATCTACTAGAGAAAAAAATGGCAAACCACTCCAGCATCTTTGCCAAGAAAACCCCATGGGCAGTATGGTCCCATACAAAGAGTCAGATGTGACTGAATCAACTGAACAAGTCAGATTTTAGCTTTTGCAAACGAATATTTACTTGAAAAGGTATAATCACAAATATATGCAGACAACCTAGATACAAGCCCAAACTCCCTTAAGGATACTGGGGAACCCTGGGGGAAAAGTGCAATCTAATTTACCTGGTCATTAGGCAGTGAGAGCCAGGGTAGTCAGGTAGTTACATGATGTTGTGTTTATTATATTATATTATATTATATCATATCATATCATATCATATTATATTATATTGCATTGCGTTATGTTATGTTATGTTACATTATATTATATGTTATGTTATGTTGTATTGTATTATGTTATATTGTGTTGTATAATATGGTATTATGTCATATTATGTTATTTTATGCTGTATTGTATTATGCCATGTTATGTCCTGTCATGCCATGTCACGTCATGTTATGATAATAGTAGGCACTTAATAAATGCTTGTTGACTTGACTTTTTACTCAGCAGCCCTACTCAATACTTTATACCTTAGGCTATTCTACAGCAAACTGTCATTAGGTCTGTTTCTTGAAGGGGTGATGTTAAGGACAAAGATAGGACCAAGGTTAAAACTAGAGAAGAGCCACCAGTAAACTGAGCCAGAAGCATATATCCCTACAGGGTATGAGGCTTAGACCTAATCACCATAGTCAAAATTGTGGAAGCAACAGAATCTGGACTACAGAGGGGAAAGGTCCAAGAAGTTCCTGACCATTCCATCCAATATTGTGGGAAGGAACAGTCTGGTTCCATGCACAAAACCACAAATTAGAATTGAGGATGGAGATGTAAGTGAATAGAAGAAAGTGATGAACAATGTAGGTTGAGAAAAGACTAAGAGATAAACCTGGAAGAAGAAAATAACCCCACAACAACTATAAGCAGAGCCTCAAAGTAAAAATGATTTAGCCATAAGGACTACAAGAATAGTTAGAAGAAATAAGCAATTGATTAAAAAAGGAAATTGTAAATGAAATGTGCTCAGAAGGAAAAATAAATTGGGAGGATAATCGAAAACTTGTAAGTGGGAAATCTGACCCAAATAATATACTGACTGAAAAGTAGAATAGAGTTAACAGAACTCAACTCCACAAGATACCAAGAATATTATATTACAGAGTGAAAAGATTGAAAAAAATGGAAGAAAATATAAGGTATCTACTATTGAAAACAACTGACTTGGGCAACAAGACAAAGAGAACAAATTTAGAAATCATTAGACTAACTTAAATCAATGGCCAAACAAAAAACCTAGACACCATATTTCAAGAGATCATAAAAGAAAATTTACTAGTCTATGAAAACTTGAGGAAAAAGTAAAAAAATTCAGTTCCTTTATCTTCTGAAAGAACTGAAAACCAAAAATACCCAATAATGTCAGAGTCAAAAGCAAGAGCTCCAAAAGAAAAAAAATATATATCACAAGCAAAATAAACCAAACATAAATAACAACCACATAAAACAAAATAAACACAACCATAACAGTTCAAGTACCAAGGAACAATAGTGAAGATAAAAGAAAATATTGCACCTAAAGAAAACATTGCAGTAAAGGAGAGAATGTTATATTCCAAAATACAAAAGATAACCCTATAAAACTGAGTATAATTCTACAAGGAAAAATAAAAACCAGGTCTTTAAGAGATGAAAGGCCTTTCAAGAATCTTTGATAAAAAGAAAAGAATCTTTGATAAAAAAAAAAAAGACCAGAGTAGAATGGAAACTCTAAAATGAAAGCATAGGAGTTAAGAAAAACACAGAAAAGTAAATACAGTTATGCATTTAGAAGGAGCCATATTATGATATAGTTATTTTCTAAATAAAAGGAGAAAAACAAGCGTCTCATATCTAAAACAGCCACTAAGAGTTACAGAAGGAGTTAAATTAGACAAACAAAGGGCCTGCATGTGGTTTGTTCTGTTTTAATTATGTTACATTATATTATATGTTATGTTATGTCATGTTGTATTATGTTATATTGTGTTGTATAGTATGGTATTATGTCATACATAAGAGAGCAAAGAAAAAGTAGAGAATAAGAAATACACTAGGGAAGAAAGGAAAGAGGAGGAGGAGAAACTTACCATTTCACATAAATGGGGTGTACAAGAAGAAGAAGAATATGCAAACATGGAGTTAGAGGTGGGAGGTAGGGAGGGTTGTGGGCACTCATAACATCACACCTAAAGTGACTCAGTGAGCCAGACAAGGTTTTAGCCTTTCATGATTATACTTAGTTCAAGGTAATAATTCAAGTGTCATCTCTTGCAATCAGCTGGCCCCTAAACTAGCACACATTTGCTTCCAGGGCTGCAAACATCCCAATTTCTCCCATCCAGCACAGCTTCTGTTTACCATGGACCTTCAGTCTCTCCTAGCTGAGAAAAAACTGTACTTCTTACCAGCCCACTTGCTGCTAAGGGTCTACAAAAGAAAATGACAGCTTCTAGGTCACATGACCAGAAAGATGAAGGACTAGTCATTTTCTCCAGTTTTGTGACCTCAAACAACTCCTCAAAATAAGAATTATGCAAAAGAGCTATAGTGATTGCAGCTACCTCCTTAGTCTAAGATATCATAAAACCTAACAAAGTAACAACCTGTTGAATGAATGGCAGAGAAGGCTAATCCCTAATCCTTTATTCATTCACTCAGCACCTCCTCCTAAAATAACCATCCACAATCTGGCAGGGCAACATGATGGGATCCATGGGCTTATTCTGTGGGATCCACGGGCTTATTCTGTGGGATCCACTCAGCAATTTACCTGCCGAAGCTACAATCTTTTCTAGCTGATCTGTCCTCACTGCAAAATTCTGTGGCAGTAAACACTAAATCTCAACTCTGCTCTCCCTCACTCCCATCCCCACCCTCTACCCATTTCTGTTGTTAATTTATCAGGGTGTTATCAGGGTTCTTGGAATGGTGAGAATCAGAGAAAAAGTCTATTCTCTTATAATTTTAACTGCATTGATTTTATTCATAAAAAAATTTAATCGTATGTAATCAAAACTCTCCATTCTATTTTCTTCTGATTATATTTCGCCTAATATAAAGTGGCTGCTACAATGTTCATCCCACCAAGATCCCTTCTGAGCAACGAACAGTCATTCATTTGCTTGCAAAATATGGCATATAAGCTGTCTGGACAATTCACTGTTGGGCTATATCAAGTATATTGCTTCTCCGGTCTATGACTGCACAAGAGGGTCAGCTGCTGACAAACCCTCTTAGGGACTCCTGTTCCTGGACCTCCAGAGACTCTTCCAATTTTTCAAAGCTTACAAAGTCACAGCCTAGTCTGTTCTGTCTCCTGAGCTCATTCAGTTAAGAGCAGGAAAGAACAAAACACAACAGAGACCTAAGAAGAGCTATGACCTCATGACTTTATGTCCAGCTGGGGTTGGGGTGCGGGGATAGATAGTAGGCTGCTAGTGCTACCTCTTTCTTTCTACCCAGAGACTGAGAGCATCCCTTGCCTCAATCACCACCAGGAAAGAGAGCCAGATTTTATCTTTTCATGACATTCTATTTGTACACTCAGTCCTGACTCAACAGCCAAATAAAAGGCTTTCCTTCACCATATAGTAAGAGGACAGGAAACAGTCACAGAATACCTTTGTATGCTCTGAAATAAAGGGCAGGGACCTCCATTATACATGTCAGGAAAGAGACTCCACAAGTATCAAAATGGTTTAGCACCAGGCACAGTAGATTATGCATGGTCAAATGACTAGACTCTCATTAGGCTATTTCTGAAACTTTCTACACTCTTTTACACTTAAATGATTTCAATATAGAGATAAGAGACAACATGTAAAAGAGCCTATAAGGTAGTGTTCTATTGAATCAAATGCTTTTTCATTTGTTTCATAAACAATTAGAACAATGGAATTTTTAAAAAATTGTTTACTGACATGCTTTTTTATAGCACCATGACTTCCTCCGATACATCTTCCTCTGCTCCCTCCCAGAGAACTATTTCATATAACAATATTTTCAAAGAAAAAAGAAAAGAGAAAAAAAATCAGTAAAACTGATAAATACACTGAAAAAGTCAGAAAATACAGGCAATGTATCACACCTGTATGCTTCCCACCCTTCAAAGGGATGGGATAAGCTTCTTCACATATCTCTCTTTTTTTTTTTTTGGCTAGGTAATGAGGTTAAGTGATTTGCCCAGGGTCACACAGCTAGTAACTGTTATGTGTCTGAGGTCAGATTTGAACTCAGGTTCTCCTGAATCCAGGGCCAGTGCTCTATCCACTGTGTCACCTAGCTGCCTCCACACATATTTCTTCTTTAGAGACATGCTTGTCCTCTACAATTTTTCAACATTCACTTTTCATTGTTTTATAGTTGTTCTTTCCATTTACATTGTTGAATTCATTATCTATACTTTTCTTGGCTCTGCTTATTTCACTTTTTCATTCATTTCATGCAAATTTTTCCATGCTTCTCTATATGCATCATGTTCATCATTTCTTATAACACAGTATTATATTAAACTCATGTGCCACAACTTGTTTGGTCATTCCTCAAACAAAGGGCATTTTTTTCTTCACAATTATTTACTATCCAAAAAAAGTGTTACTATAAATATTTTGGTGTCTACAGGGATTTTCTTCTTATCAATGGTTTCCTTGGGGTCTAAGCCTAGTAATAGAATTTTCAGGTTAAAGAGTATGGACATTCTATTTACTTTATTTGCATAATTCCAAACCATTTTCCACAATGGTTGTACTGATTCACAGCTCTACCAACAATGCACTAACGTGGCTATCTTCCTACAACCCCTCCAACATTTGACTATTTATTTTATTTATCATCTTCGCCAATTTTCAGAGTGTGAGATGAAACCTCAAAGTTGTTGTGATTTGCATTTCTTTTATTATTAGTAACTTGGAACACACTGGCCTCCTGGATGTTCCACAAACAAAATGCTCTATCTCTCAGCTCTGGACATTTTCTCTTGCTGTCCTAGAACACTCTTCCTCCTCAACTCCAATTACTGACTGCCTTGGCTTCCTTTAAGTTTCAACTAAAGTCTCACCTTCTGCAAGAAGGCTCCCCTAACCCCTCTTAATTCCAAAGCTTTCCCTTTTTTAATTATTTCATATTTGTCCTGCATGTAGCTTGCTTTGTAAATATTTTGTATATATACAATTTGTATATATTACATATATTTTGCATATTGTCTCCTCCCTTAGATTATAAGTTCCTTGAGGACAGGGACTGTCTTTTGCCTTTTTTTATATCCCTAGCTCTTAGCACAGTGCCCAAAGCATAGTATGTGCTTAATAAATGTTTTTTGAATGATTCTTTCATTGTTTTTATATACTTACATACACATATTTATATGTGTGTATATATAAACCATACATGTGTGTATATACATAAATGTGACCATACATGTGCAGGTATATACACATATGTGTATACATGTATACACATGTTAATTATTTACATATCTTAGATACTAGTAGGTGTAGACCTAACCCTAGCACCTTCAGTTCAGGTTTAATGTTGGGATGAAATTAGGACCTCAAAAAAATCTTTGAACAGTTAACAAAAGGCTTACTTTGCCCTGAAACAACAAGGACATGCAACAAGGATGCAGTGGCATTTAGTTTCTCTGGATATAGCCACTTAATATCCATATGGAAACATATCTGGTATGCAGGGAAGGGTATGTTGTCTTCAGAAATCCTCCAAATTGGAGGAGCCCTGATTGTACGTAGATGAGACTTTCTTATGCCCTTAGGTGACCAGGAAACTAAATCTAGGGAGACAGGGGCCGGTCAAGTCCCAGGAACAGCTTTCTTGACTTTTAAGGGAAAATAATACTTATTGTAAGGAAAGGAAGAACTCTAGTCCTACCACGAACCACTCCTATGGTGTCAAGGTCCGCCATTTAATAATTTTCAGGGATTTTAGTGCACACACCTCCTGGCATATACAGTACTAAAGGAAAAAGAAAATTCAGAAATATTACGTACTTCCCACCCCAGATCCCCCCAAAAAAAAGGAATAGAGAAAAAAATGTGGAGGACAAAAGCCAGAAATCCTAGGCTTTCTTCTCCCCATTTTCAAAGGTCTGAGTCTCAGATCCCAATGATTATCTAGGCCATGTGGTGACTGATGCCAAATCTTTGCAGTTCACAATGGGTCTCCTAATGCGAGATGATGACAACGAGCCAATGCAACATTAGGAATGTCAGGGACACAGAATAAATAACGATAGCTCTAGAATGATCAGACTAGTCTCTTGATGTAAGGCAGTAATGATAAGCAGGCACAACGTTAGGAACATCAGGGCCACAGCACAGACAATGACACTGCTGGCAAAATCAACAATTCTTCATCATGCATCATATCTGCAGTAAAGTCGTTAAGAGGTCATAAACATACAATCTGTCCTAGGATTTAAGTTGACATCAAGATTCTCCCTTACCACCACCCACCCACTTGGTACCATCTGGCAAACCCACCAAAACCTTCCCCTTCCTGAGCCACATCCAGGGAAAAGTACAAAATCTTTGCTCGCTTCAAGGCCTCTACAGAGAGAATGCCTCCTTCTTTCATGGGGGCTAAATAAGGACTCCCCCTTACCCTCATCCAGGGACTCAGAATTACCAGAATTAAGTCAACTAAGGAATCTCCTTTCTTCCACGTAAATACACACCCACCGCGGAGGAGGGGCCCAGAGGGGGGCAGAGGTGCTGGCACTCCTGGCGTCTCACCTGTGTTGTCGTGGGTGCTCTGGCGAGAGGCGGGGCGAGGTAGCTGCTGCCTCTTCCTCCTCCTCTGTCCTTGCGGCTACAGTCACCAAGTTCAAGAGTAGATTTCAGAATCCCCTGGAGTTGTAACTATGAAGTATAGTTCAAATGTGCTGGCTTTCCTCAGTAAGCTCCAGACGCTGGTGGAGGAGGCCAGCACCAAAGAGCTCATCACCTGGAGCCAGAATGGCCAGAGCTTCCTGGTGTTGGATGAGCAGAGGTTTGCAAAAGAAATTGTTCCCAAGTACTTCAAGCACAACAACATCGAGGGCTTTGTGAGGCAGCTAAATATGTATGGCTTCCATAAAGTAGTTCATGTTGACTCTGGTAATGTAAAGCAAGAACGAGATGGCCCTGTTGAATTTCAGCACCCATATTTCAAACAGCACCAGGATGACTTGCTGGAGAACATTAAGAGAAAAGTTTCTTCTTCAAAACCAAAAGAAACCAAAAGTCACCAGGAAGTCTTATCTAAAATCATAAGTAGTGCTCAAAAAGTTCAAATCAAACGAGAAACCGTTGAGTCCAGGCTTTCTACTTTGAAAAGAGAAAATGAATCCCTTGGGAAGTGGCAGAATTACAGGCAAAACAAACAGAACAGCAACTAATTCAAAGGATTGTCCAGTTTATTGTTACACTGGTTCAGAATAACCAGCTGGTGAGTTTAAAACACAAAAGTCCTCTACTTTTAAGTACTAATGGATCTCCAAAGACAAATCCATTTCAGCAAATTGTCAAAGAACCAGCCAATAACCACAACCAAAAAGTTCCACATAGTAGGAAGGATTTAAAACCAAGGGAGTAGATTTTAGAGGACATCATTATTTATGATGTCACTGATGATAATGTAGATGAAGAAAATGCTCCAGCTACTCCTGAAACCAATGAGGATGCTACATCTGACACTTCAAATTGTAGCCAGTACCCTGATATTGTCATTGTAGAAGATGACAATGAGGATGATTAGGCTGCTGTTATTCGGGGTGGGGACAAAAGAAGTGAACCAGCCTGTGTTCTAGCCAGTCACCATGTGAGTTCTGTCAGTGAGAGTGGCAGCTCCATCTTGTCTAGTGCTGTCCAGGTAAACAACTCATCTGCTCTGACTCCCATGATGGATTCCATCCTGAATGAAAACATCAATCTTTTAGGAAAGGTCGAGCGATTGGATTATCTTAACAGTACTGATTGCAGTCTAGAAGGCTTCCAAGCCGTGCTTTCAGGGAGATAGTTTAGCATAGACCCTGATCTACTGGTGGAGCTTTTCACTAGCTCTGTGCAGATGAATCCCACAGATTACATCGGGAATACAAAATAGGAAAATAAAGGATCAGAAACTAATAAGAATAATGAAGTCCAGTCAACTTCAGAAGATGGAAAAATTCTAATTCTAAATCAGATAAGCAGCTTCTCCAGTACACAGCTTTTCGTCTCCTCCACTGTTGAAAATGGAAGTGGAACTTCGGAAGCTGTGTCTTCTTCAGACAAACGCCTAGAGGTTGTTGAGCTTCTGGACAGTAGCCTGGACCGGGAAGGAACCAACCCAAAGTGAGCTTATGCAACTGGAACCATTGACTGAAGCTGAAGCTAGTGGAAGCCACACTGTTCTATTTATGTGAACTTGCTCCTGTACCACTGGATTGTGATATGCCACTCTTAGATAATTGAATCTCGGAGAAGGTGGTATATATTCGTCAAAATAATGAACTATTTATTTAAAGTATCATTTGGTACTCTTTTGTTTTGTAAATGGATTTGTTTTGTGTATTCAGATACTGTGGAATGTAAAGCACTTTCCCTGTCCCCACCCAAGTCTAGCCACACACTGATGAGATGTTACTCAGCTGTGTAGTTCTATGAGACTTCCAGAATACTATTGGCAGAACTTTCATTTGGATTCAAATTGCTGTTCTTTCCCCAATTGCAGTGGAATGCATTGATTTTTGTTTTCATGTATATGCATATGACCCTGATCTAATTGAACCATGTGTTTAAATAAATACATACCCACCATAGTTTTATAGTGACAGCTTTATCTCCCCCCCCTCCATGCATTTAGAAATCAAGGCATCTCCCAACACCACCACCCTTGGGTGTCCCAAGCCCTTTCTGGAAGAAGTTGTCCCAGCCATCCCAAAGGAAAGAAATTGTCCATTGAAGGCAACCTGAACTATTCTTCTAGGGTATGCAGAGCTGACTAAGGGGGCAAGGACCTTGAGGCCAAGGCAATTTTGCTCTGCAAAAGGGATAAGAAAGGGCTAGAGAGGGCCAGCATGAACTATATCCAAAAACAGTCCATTTATTTCAGGCCAGTCTTTCTGGAAACTGGATCCCAGAAACCAGGGAACTAAAAAAGCCCTTTCTCTTCCCAGGGTAGTGTTAATTTGTCACAGACATGGCTTCTGTAATGGATCTGGACAGTTACGTGCATGGTACTGCAGGGGCAGTATTAGCGGGTGCTAATTAACAGAGGCAAACCTCTTTCCCTGAGATGTGAGAATGCCATTTGCCAGTTGGGGTCAGGTTTGGGACCCTTTGAGCTGGATGGGTTATGCAATTGGCACAAGAAACACAGTTGGGCGGGAATGACTTCCTTGTCCTTAATTAGGGGGATCATATGGTACTGTGCCCAACAAAACATGGCATCTTGACCCCGATGTCTATACTAGCAATGGACTCACTCCCAACCTCTGCTGTTCTGAAATGGCTCCATTCTGGTTATTTAACATAAAATGTTTCTGATGGATGCTGACATGGCTCACAATTTTTTGTAGTGAGAGGCATCATCAAAATTCCTTCATTGGTCCTAACTCCAAAGGGAAGAGCCTTTGACTATCCAATCCTGTGATCTCTAGACCCCAGATCAGTTGGCCAGATCCATGACCACTGCCCAGGAATTAGCATAGATGAAGATGTTCTCTGCCCCCGTGCCACCTATGTACACTGGAGCTCAGCCTACAGGAAAGACTTGTCAGGACATCTATTCCCTAGAATATCCCCTGTTACCATATTAGTACCTGCTGAAAGTCAGGTTGCATATGCTTCTCTTGAAATGGGTAGAACCATCAGTAAACCAGATAAAATAGTATTCCTTAGTAGCCAGGTACTTATAGGTAGGGGCCCATTGAACCAGTAGAAGAGGTAGGGTTCAAGGATCTGGACTAGAGGCCTTGGTCTCTAACACAGTCACTATCTGTTTGTGAAAGGCACTAACACTGGAGGGAACAGGCAAGTGTGATTTTGAATGTAACATTTCCATTTAGAAATAGAAGCCTTCTATGTTCTAAGCATCTTGTTAGAAAGGACCATAACGTGTTATTCAACCCGTAATAGGAAACTGATCAAAAGGTGATTGTATGACACAGCAGTATCTGTTCACCAGCAACTAAGGCTCTGTAACAGGCAGGAAACTGCTTTTCAAATATGGTACAATGAATGGCTGCTTTGGAGAGCCTGGAGCTTTAGAAGTCTAACAAGTCATGTATTCTGCCCACCTCTTGGTGCCTGCCAAGAACCTGATCTTTATGGATAAAGATCGCCAGAAATTGGGTCCCTGTCACATCACAAAGGCCTATGAGGAAAGACTGCTGGTCAGTCTGCTTTAGGTCTTCCAGGGCTATAACCTACCTGTTCTAGATCCTACTTGCAAGAAGCAGACTTGCAGGTGAATTGGTAAATGGGCTCCCTTAGAATACCTAGATGGGGAATGTGGTTTCTCTGGAACCTGAAAAGTCCACTAAATCTCTGTGTTTCTTTCTAAAATTTATATGGAATGAGGTGTCATTAGCTTATTCCAAATTGTGCCTGAAATCCTCGGGGTTTTCACACACACACTGTACTCCCTAAAATTTGTCTAAGCAGGCTGGATCCTAGATTTTCTTAGAGTTGATTTCTCACCTTTTCACCATCTAGGGTGTGTCTAGGGCCTTTGCCACCATAGTTTCAACTGACCCAATCAACGTTATGTCATCACCATACAGCAGTAGAATGCATCAATTTCCTTAGGATGAATAAGTTATTTTAACATAATGGCATACTACTGTGTTTTAAGAAATGATGAAAGGGACAGTTTCAGAGAAACCTGGTAAGTAATACTTGTATGAATTGATATAGAATTAAGTAAGCAGAACCAGGAGAACAATAAAATAATAACAACGTTTGAAAAACAAGCAACTTTGAAAGCTTTAAAAACTCTGATGATGCAACGGCCAGACACAATTCCAGGTAATGAACCGTGCTACTCATGTACTGACAAAAGAGGAGTTAGAATCAAGACACAGAATGAGACATATATTTTTGGAAATGGTCAATAAGCAAATTTGTTTTGCTTGACTATGCATATTTGTTATAATAGGTTTGGTTTTTCTCTTTTTCTTAATGAAAAAGGGGAATGAGAGTGAAAACAAATAAATTTGTGTTAATCAAAAAAATAAAATTAAGGAAAAAGATTATAGGATGATAGGATTATAAATTTAAAGCTGGACAGGACCTTATAAGCCAAATGGTTCAATCTCATTATTTTTCAGACAAAAAAACTAAGGTAAAATATAAGCTACTAGTTGCAAGGCCCATGTCTAACTCACCTGGCATGGTGCCTCATGCAAACAGACATGAAATAAATACTTCAGGTGATTTTTCATCTTTCTCATTATACTCTAGAAATTTAATTGTATCTAGTCCACAATTCAGGAAGGACATTAAGTGAAATTTATTCCAGAGCTGGAAGGAAACTTAAAGATCATAGGTTTTGAGCTAAAAGACCTTGATAGACATTCCTTAGTCCAATCCTTCATTTCACAGATGAGAAAACTGAAGCCCACAAGGGTTGAGACTTTCCCAAAATCATACAGGTAATAAGCAACAGAACTAAGATTCTAAGCCAGGACATAAGATCACAGATATAAAGTTGGAAGTTACCATATAGGCTATCTAGTGCAACCCTATCGTTTTATATATGAAGAAACTGAGGTCTGTGAAAGTTAAGTGACCAACATGTCCAAGGTGATACCAAGAGTAGCATCAGAGATGGGATTTAAAACCAGGACCTCTGACTCCAGAGCCAGTTTTCTTTTCACTACACCTTGCCTCATTTTACAGATGAGGTAACTGAGGCCTACAAAGGTTAAGTGACTTCTCCAGGGTCACAAAGCTAGTTAGTAACAGAATTGGAACTAGACTATAGGTCTTGACTCCCAATTGAGTACTTTTTTCTTTGCTTTTTTTTTTTTTTTTGGTGAAGCAATTGGGGTTAAGTGACTTGCCCAGGGTCACACAGCTAGTAAGTTTCAAGTGTCTGAGGCCAGATTTGAACTTAGGTCCTCCTGAATCCAAGGCCGGAGCTCTATCTACTGTACCACCTAGCTTTCCCTGGGTTCTTTTTTCCACACTACTCTGCTTCGGTCTTAGAAAGTAAGATTGATAAATGAAAATATTGAACAAATGGGAGAGGATGTCAAACTGAAACATAGAGAATCCTATATAGTTTAGGACCACTGAAATATAAGTATAGGTAGAATTGACTTATATAGAGAATGCTGAGCTTAGAGTCAGGAAGAACTGGTTTTGAATCCCACCTCAGATACCTACTAAAATTTCGGGGAGAATATAACTGACTACATTTTGTGCTGTATTTGCTATTATATAAATGTATTGAATGTCTCCTTCAGTACCCTCTAACTCCAATCACTTTACAGTTGCCAAAAAAAACTCACAGGACTTTGAATAGTCCCAGGAATTTGCCTACTTCTCTGTAGTCTATCTAGATAGACTACAGAGAAGTGGGAGAATTCCTTGTTGTTGTTTAGTTATTAATCATGTCCTACTCTTTGCAACCCCCTTTGGGGTTTTCTTGGCAAAGATACTGGAGTGGTTTGCCATTTCTTTCTCCAGCTTATTTTACAGATGAGGAAACTGAGGCAAACACGGTTAAGTGACTTGCCCAGGGTCACACAGGTGTCTGAATTTGCACAGGGTCACACAGGTGTCAAATTTGAGCTTAGGTGCTATGGCCCATGGGGGTCACAAAGAGTCAGACCTTTCCATTGGGCCACCTAGCTGCCACAGCAGCAACAGTAGTTCAACAAATGCTAATTAACTAACTGACTGATAAAGAAGGTTCTATTTTCTTTGGTCTGGTAAAAATGGCTAAGCTAACGATCTTTGTAACAGTTTGAATTTTCTTTTTCTTTTGCTGAAAATATATCTTTTCCTGTCTATGTGCCCTACCAGATCTTACTCCAAACTGCTTTGCAAGCCCTAGCTGATCTTTCCCTACTCTGGGTCACATAACTCAGGGGAGACTATATAGATATGATGTAGAGATATAGATATAGATAAAAGATAGATATAGATATTATCTGTGGACTTGTGAGACACACCTATCCCTCACCTAATGATTATGTATGTCACTCTTAAGTGGTTAAATAGACTGCAGTGCACCTGTCTATCTGTAACCTGTGCTGGCTTATTCGTGCAGTGGTTATCAAGGACCCTGAAAATTCTTGCAACAGTGGAAAGGACCACTGAAATATAGCCATAGGCAACATTGCTTTATGTATAGAGTGCTAGGCTTAAAGTCAGGAATAAGTCAGGTTTTGAATCCCACCTCAGACACCTACAAGCAGTGTGATTCTGGGAAAGTTCTGTAATCTTTCCAAGCCTTAGTTTCCTTGTTTGTAGCATAGAGATAATAATAGCACTCCACTTCATCAGTTGTTGTAAGAGTCAAATGTACATAAAAGCATTTTGCAAACTAAATGCTACATAAATGTGAGCTGTTATTAGTGTTTAAGTTGTACATTAAAATAATAAAATATTCTAGTGGTGATTCTTCAATTTGTTTTCCCTCCATCAATAGGATGGAGATAAAGGATGTACTAACTACATTCTAGAATGAGACCAAACCTTCCCTTCTTTTCCCCATTGAAGTTTCACAACAGATGTATCATCAAGACAGAAGAGACACAATCACTTGGATAATGCGAGATCTGGACTTTACAGTCACTATGTTTCTCCAGGCCTGTTTCCTGACCTGTAGACCATGGGTCTATCCAACGGGACCAGGTGTTCTAAAATCTCACCCAATTCTACCATAGTCAGAATAAAGGGCTCTACTGTACCAGGGCTCTGTGAACCGGCAAATGGCGCCACCTAGTGTCAGATAAATCTTTCTGAAGCTGCCTGGAAAAAAGGTTCTGATCCAGACAACGACCTTGAGATAGCTCTACTGTAAGCGTTTTGACAGGGGTGAAACTGAAGGGTACAATTATAGGGTTTGGGAGGATGTGATGAAGTCTTTGAGTCTATCTGTTGATAAAATGAGCAAATGATTCACAGTGGAGTTCATACTTCTGCTGGTTACCTTCCTCTTTATGGGTAGCAGAGACAGGAACCTGCCTCTGGCAAGAATTGAGAATTTAAGTAGCCCTTTCAGACAAAGGCCTTCCTTGTGTCTTCCTCCTTTGAAAAATAATTTCTTCTTTAATGTCATGAATTCTGAGGCTAAAGGGAAAAGGGACCTACTTGTACAAAAGTATTTATAGCAATTCTTTTTGTAATGTCAAAGAATTGGAAATTGAGGGGATGCCCATCAATTGAGGAATGGCTGAACAAGGTGTGATATATGATTGCAATGGGATACTGTTTTGCTATAAGAAATGACAAGCAGGATGCTTTCAGAAAAACCTGGAAAGACTCACATGAACTGATGCAAAGTGAAATGAGCAGAACCAGGAGAACACTGTACACAGTAACAGCAACACTGTACAATGATCAACTATGAATGACTTAGCTATTTTCAGCAACACAACAATCTAAGACAATTCGAAAAGACTCATGTTAAAAAAATGCTATCCACTTCCAAAGAGAGAACTGATGGAGTCTGAATGCAGATCAAAGCATAGCATTTTCCCTTTATTTTTTGTGTTTTTTTTCTTTTGATCTGTTTCTTCTTTCACAACATGATTCACGTGGAAATGTTTTACGTGATTGCACATATATAACCTCTACCAAATTGCTTACCATCTTAGGGATGGAGGAGGTAAGAGAGAAAGGAGAAAATTTGTAACTTAAAATGTTTTAAATGAATGCTAAATTTATCTTTACATGTAATGGGAAAAAAGAAAATACTATTTAATTAAAAAAAAAGAAAGAACTCTGATCCTACAAGTGAGAAAAGAGAAGCATTATCTGTAAGAAGAACCATGTGAGATTTCCTGGGAAGTTACGAACCATGAGTAAGAAAATTCCCCCAAAGAGGGTTACACATAATGTAGACACATTGTGACAATGTCAGACTTTCAATCTGATATCCTTATACTCTCAAATATGAGTCCCTGTCTTTAATCTCTTAAACAACCAGATTTTTACCAGAAGCAATAAATAGCACAAGGCACAGTATTTTCAAATACACACTAAAACAACAAATTTTGATACCATATGGGGTAATACCTTTGTTAGCTAAAGCAGTTGTTATAGGTACAAAAATGGGCAATAGAAGCGTATCCTTCATTCAATCTGTCAGTCAATAAACATTTCTTAAGAGCCAAGTATGTGCGAGGCATGGTTCTAAAGTACTGGGGATACAAAAAAAGGCAAAAGACAGTCCTTGATCTCAAGGAACATTCATTCTACAAATATTTTATTAAACACCTGCAGTACTCTCTTCTGGGTCCCAGCTTAGATTATAAATTCTTGACGCAGGGTCCACGTTTGTCAGTAAGACCTGGCTTCAAGCTCTGCCTTTGTCTCATACTGACCACTTGACCACTTCATTGCCCTAGGCAACTCTGAAACTACAGATCTCTGAGCAGGTGAGCCTTCCCTCACCAAATATTTCCCTATATGGTGCTAATGAAAGCACAAGTTTAAATCTTTATTCTTAGGAGAGTGAGAATTGACTGAACCACACTGACTCCATCTTGTGATCCCATTCTGTAGATAGCTCAGTTCCCTTTCTAGTCAATTATGGGGCTAGTCCAGTTTCTATCTTGCGAGAAAACTTGATTCATTGTGGGAATTGTAAATAAACATTGTTTGAACCTAGTCCTGTGTCACTGGGAACCTGGACCACCTCTACCTGTTGCTCAGAGACCCTTAACTAAGGACCCAAGTTATGCAGAAACCCAGTCAGAAATGGAAGATTGATGCAAGGAGTTTTCTCATGAGTTTTCTCACAATTATTCATTTTAAGTAATCCACATGTCTTCTCTGAAAAATGGCCCTGAGCAGGTCAATTGGTTATTGTTTCCATGCTCCTTTGATTGAAGGAGCAACTTGGGGGGATCTGAGAACCTTTTTTTCTGATATCAGAGAATTGCACCTGTTCTCTCTCCCCCTCCCAACTTGGAAAGTTCCTAACCTTTCCTCTAATTAGAAATCAAATTACTCAATTCTGTATCCTAGTTAATTGTTTTCTTTTAATTAATTGGTCTTATTTGATTGTTTTTAATACATAAAAATCTGTCTCAATCTGTATTCAGGCTCTTTGGACACTCACTGGAGAATCCACTAACCCTTGTATTATATCTGTTTTGTTCAATCATATGGCTGGATTGTTTCCTCTGTTATTATCCACCGAAAGAGAAACCTGGTGGTGCAATCGACGGAATGCTGGGCCTGGAGTTAGGGTAGACCTGAGTCCAAATCCAACTTCAGACACTTCCTAGTTTTGTGATCCTGGGAGAGTCCCAGTTTGCCTCAGTTTCCTCAACTACAAAATGGGAATAATAGCACCTATGTCGCAGGGTCTTTGTGAAATCAAAAGAGATATTTATAATTATATGTATATATACATAAACACACATACAGTTTGTGTGTATTCAGGGGTGGGGAACCTGCGGCCTGGAGGCCCCTGTGGCCCTGGGCACCATCTTTTGACTGAGTCCAAGTTTTACAGAACAACCCTTTTATTAAGGGGATTTGTTCTGTGAAGTTTGGATTCAGTCAAAGAGCCGCACTTGAGAGCCTAGAGGGCCACATGTGGCCTCAGGTTGCCACCAATGGACTCTATACACACACACACACACATACACTCACACTTGTCTCCTGCTTCCCCATTAGAACCTAGAACGTAAGCTCTTTGCACATGTATCTAAATGCTTATTCCCTTTACACGCCGCACAAACGTATATTAATTAAATTTCTTTTTGGTGGTAGAGAGTGTGAAATTGCACTATTTTCAATGTTTAGCAAGACAAGAATGAAAATTCAGCCACAGCAAATCCACCCATTGTCGCAGCTCTTAGCGCGACTGCTCCCCTCAGAGGCCCCTTGGTTTAGTACAGCCTCAAGTCGGTCCCGCCCCACCCCGCCGCGCCCCCACCTTCAATCCCGGCAGGCCCTTCTCTCGAGCCTTGTCCGCCTACTTTTGGGAAACTACAATTCCCAAGAAGCACCAGTGTACTGCTCTTGCGTCACGTCAGGATCACCTCACGCGGCGCGGGCCGAGAGGCGGGGGAATTGTTGTCCTGCGCATGCGTCTCTCACAAGTCACTTCCTCCTCCTAGCTCTGAGCTCCGGTTTGACCTACAGCGACCACAGGAGAAGATGGCGGCGCCCGGTGCATCCGGGATGCTCCGGCAGGTGAGCTGGGAAAAGAGGAGATTCTTCTTCGGGGTGACTGTGATGGGGTCCTCTACCCGCGACGCCCCCCCCATCCCCACAGGAAGTGTCAGTCGTCCCCGCTTGTCCCCTGCTCCTGGGTCTCCGCCGTCTCCCGCCTCTCCTTGGCTGGAGAGGAGGGGACGCCCTCGGGGAGCGCTAGGCTTTGGCGCCTTCCCCTCCTCCGCGCTCCTACTCCCCTACCCCACCGGCTGCGGCCCCCCCCCCCCGGGGCTGGAGGCGGAGGACCCCAGAAAGGCCTGGCGGGGCGGTGACCTTGGGGGCTTCCCGCAAAGCACCAGACGGCCGGGGGCTTAGTAGTAGAGAAAGGGCGGTGCGGTGTCGCCTGCCTTAGGCCCCGGCGGAGGAGGTGGCTTCCCTGGAGGGGCAGGGGGCTGCTTTTGCCAAGGATTCCTCTTTCTCCCCCTCCTCCCCCGTCCGGTCCTGCCTCAGAGATTGGGAGGAAGCTTAGAAGCCGGATGAGCAAGAACCAGGCCTAGAAAGGTTTAAGTGGCTTGGCCAGGGGTCACACAGCAAAAGCAGGTTTGAACCCGGGTCTTCTGACTCTTACATCCAATCCAGCACTCTGCCCTACACCACGGTCTGTCTCCAAGTTCTCTTTAATTGACAGATCTGATGACCTTTTTTCCCCCTCAGTCCTCATCTTTCTTGACCGAAGTGTTTGACACTGCTGATCACCTTTTCCTCCACTATAGTCACTCCCAGTTTTCAAGACTGCCTCTCACTTGGTGAGAGACTAGGCACTGGGTATAAAAAATACAAAGAATGAAACAACCCCTATGTGCAAAGCGCTTACATTCTGGTGTCTGATGGGGGAAAGACTAGTGCCTATGTTTGTGTGTATATGTACATACTGTATGTATGTGTATGTTAATGTATGCTAAATAAGAATGTACTTCTCTTAATTATAGATGTTATATAGAGTAATAGAAGTATGTTAATAATATACTTTTATATATTAAGTAGCGATGCTCAGTAAGTAGTAGTAATATATGTATAAGCATATGTTCATATACATAAACAATTCATATATTCATATGTATACACACATTCGTTGTGTATAGATTCATATATACACATATATAATGTACAAAGAGAATATATAGGGGGCAGCTCGGTGGCTCAGAGGATAGAGCACCGGCCCTGGATTCAAGAGGACCTGAGTTCAAATACAGCCTCAGACACATAACACTAGCTGTGTGACCCTGGGCAAGTCACTTAACCCCATTGCCTAGCCAAAAAAAAGAGAGAGAGAGAGAGAGAATGTATGTGCATGTAGCCATACAAAAAGTAGTTAATAATAGCATTTATATTGTGCTTTTAAAATATCTCATTTTGTTTTGACAACTCTTCAGGGAAGGTAGGTGCTATTATTATCTTCCCCATTTTACAGATAAGGAAACTGAGGCAAACAGGTTACGTTGCCCAGGGTTACAGCTAGTAAATATGTGTTTGAGGTCTCAGTGGAACTCAGGTCTTCTGGACTCCAGGTCCAGCATTCTATCCACTGTGCTACCAAGGGTCATCCTACCCTATTATCTTCTAGTTTGCCTTCTTTCTTTAAAGTATTATTTTTTTTTCTGTCCATTTTGAGTTTTTTACTTTTGTTCCATGATCTCTGAGAAATCTATAGAATTTATTATCTTGCTCTCTTTTCATTTAGTTTTTTGTTTCTTGTTCCTTTGAAGTATTTAACATTCAATGGGTTGGCTTTTTTTGTTAATTTTTCCATCAGTCTCACTACTAGATTATCCACTTGGAAATTGCTCTTTGCCTTTTCATCCATTAGTCTTTTTCCTGCAGCACCTATTCTGTGTACATATTGTCTTTCCTGATAGAAAAATATGAGCTCCTTGAGGTCAGGGACTGTATAATTTTTTTTTATTTTGTATCCTCAGTGTTTTGTAGTGCCTGGCACACAGTAAACCCTTAATAAATATTGTTGGCTTATTGATTAGCAGATACTGTTGATTCTGTCTCTACAGTTTCTTTCTACTCTCTTACCTTTGCCATCCCACCCTAGCACACAGCCTGTCATCTACCAGAACTGTTTGAAAAGTCTTAACAGTATTGCTGAAGGCTCTGCTCCTTTCTCCAGTTTGTCCTTCATACTGTTGCTCAAATAATCTTCCTTATCTTTAGTAATAAGATCTGGTCATACAACTTTTTGGGTTAAAAATCCTTCAGTGGTTCCCTATTACCTTTACACAATTTTAAACCTTCAGCCAGGTATTCAAGGCCTCTGATCCACCCACTTTATTTTTCAGCCAAACTTTACTACTTGCCATCTCCCATTTTGTCTTATATTTATTTTTATATTCCTGTATACTAAACTATGCCCTCATTAAACCGTTTTAATCTTTTTTTACTGTATACAGTGGGTGCTGAATGTTTGTTGAATTGTAGCAAATTCTACAGCCAGCTGTCCTTTAACATTTACTAGAGGAATTTAGTTTTACCAATCCAGAAATACTCTGTCAGTGAACATATTAATAAGAAAGGGATCTTAGCTCTTTACTTCAAGGATCTTATTTTCAGTATTGACAATTATTAATTTCTCAGAATCAAGGCCCATTGTGCTATAATATTACCAAATTATTTTCATAATCTCTTCTAGATTCTTCAGCATGAGGGTTTATCTAGTATTCAGAATACCACTTCCAGAACTATCCAGTTTCTCCAGTTATTGAATTGAGCCTGGCCAAGTTGTAGGCGTGGATGCTTACCACAGTCCATGGGTCAGTCTCAGGGGAGTCCTTGAACTTAGATTAGGAAAAAGATTGCATCTATATTTTCACTAACCTTTATCTAAAATTTAGTATTTCATTTAATTATGAACGGAGGCAACAAATTACATTCTGAAAAGTTCATAGCTTTTACCAGACTACCAAAGAGTCCAAGAAAGAAAGTAGATTAAGAACCCCTACTTTAAGGAATGTTAATATAAACTCCAAAGTCTGAAATTGTTTGAAATATACATCTTCAAATAACTCTTAATGTTTCTGTGTATGCACATCTTCACCTCCCTCCTAGAAAACTGGCCCAGGCTGGATTTTGGAGGAAAGAAATTTTGGTACTACCTAGGGTGCTTCACAAGTCAGCAAACATTTATTAAGTGCTTACTATATTTAGGCCCTGGAGATTCAAGGACAGAAATGGAAAAATGTCTGCCCTTAAGTAGCCTGTGTTCTGGGAGGACAACCAACGTACACACACTAACTACAAGATAGTTAGGGACAAAAAAACACAAGGAACTTGCGGAACCAGGAAAGTCTTCACAAACAAGTTACATAACGCTACTAAATGATGAAGATTTGACTCTATTTTTCTATCCTCAAAGTGGTCTGAGTAAACGGTGCCTCGCATATTCAGTTTTTCCACAATTTTATTTACAGAAGTCTTCAAGTAAACATTTTACCTTATTTTCTTTTGTCTTTAAGGTACGCCACTTCACCACTTCAGTGAGCAGACCATTTGCTAAACTTGTCAGGGTATGTTTATTTAATTACTTGGCTATACTTTACCCTAATCAAGAGTTTGTAACTGTTAACTGAGTTGCAGTATGGTACACTAAGTTACATTGATTGGATCTGTCTATAACCTTGTCTGTATTTGACATTTCATGGCCTATAGTGTTCTTAAAGAAAGAAGTCACTCTGCTAGATGATTGCAGTTGTTCATAGGTGGCAACTAATGGTTTATCAGCAGGTGTATAATATTTCAAATTTTAATTTTCAGTATTTGCCTATCAAAACATCTGGTTTGTGCATGTTTTATCACAATACCATTTCCATACACAAACCTCTTACTCTCCATATTTTTATTTTGCAAATTCCCCATTGAATTTTTAAAGTATTTGCCAGGCTTTGCCATTATTTAATTTTTTTTAAACATTAAGATAATTATAGAGTCCCAAGTTGGAAGGAACCCTGGAATCCATCTGATCCAACTTATACCTGAAAATGAATTCCCTCTACAACATTCTCCATTAAATGGTCATCCAGCCTTTGAATGAAAATCTCCCACCACCTCCTGAGAAGCTCATTCCACTTTTGGATAGTTCTAATTACTAAGATGTATTTCCTTTTATCCTTAATGGATAAATAAGCTTCCTTATGATTTCTACTCATTCCTCCTAGTTGTGTGTTTTGGGGTAAAACAGTTAAAGTGTATATTCCCTTTTCCACATGACAACACTTCAGATCCTTTTTATTGCCTGGAAACTCCCTCTGCAACATGTAGTCTCAGAGGGGTCACAGCCAATATGTGTCAGAGGCAGGTCCTGAATCAAAGTCGTCTTGACTTTGAGATTAGCTTTCCTTTCTAGGCTAAATATCTCCAGTTCCTTCAACTGATTGCCATGGGATATTATAATTTATCATGAAAAACTAATGTGAGTAATAGGCTTAATAAGTGACCAAAAGGTAAGTTAAATTGGACATAGAGTGTGAGCATTATACAAAAGGGAAAATTTAGGGAATGCTGTCATAAATTTTGTTATAAATAATATTGTAAGATAATTTTGTAAAAATAATATTTATAATACTATTAATATATTCTATGCCAATATTATGCATAATGTAAATTTATGCTTTTAAGTATGTTTCTTAAACCTGCTTCTGTGTACAATGAGGGCTAGCTTCTCTTATCTCAGTTTTCTTATTTATAAAATGAAAATGTTAGACTAGGTTGTTCCTAAAAGTCCTTTTATTAAATTTTTTTTAACAAAATATTTTATTTTTACCTCTGGTAACAAGTGTGAGTGTATTTTGATATATAAACAAGAGCAAAAGGTAAAACAGAAGATGGTTGTACATGAAACCATACCTTTCTGATACTGATCTAATGTTCCCTACCCCCTGGCTCTCATCTACCTTTCCAGACATTTCATAATACTCTTCATATATTCTGTTTTTCAGCCAAACTATACTACCAGCTGCTCCCCCAAACTTGACATTCCATCTCTCATAATTTTGTACAGGTTCTTCCTTATACCTGAAACACACTCCCCTCACCTCTGCCTTTTAGTGTCCTTAGCAACTTCCTTTGTAAAGAGTGCTACTTCCTCTGTCTCCCCAGTTATTGGTGCTCATCCTAAAATTGCCTAGTATTTACTTTATATGTATACGAATCCTCTCCATTAAAATGTAAGCTTCTCCAGGGCGAAATCTTGAATCCCTGCTCCTGGTCCACTTACAGGCACATAGTAGGCATTAAATAAATGAAACAATTAGTATTACATTTGTATGCTAAAATTTATTCAACTGTTCCCCCATTCAGTGGGCATCTGGATTTTTTTTTTGAGATTTTTGCTATTGCCAAATACCAGAAATATTTTTATACAGCTGGATCTTTATTTTCTGTCATTTATGTCATTGGGGATATAACTATTATTAGAAATAGCAAATATAAAACAGCCCATAATGAATTGATCATCTTAGAATCAGAGCATTTTAAAGGTTCTCGTCAGATTTTCTCATCTTCTGTAAAAGGAAACTGAGGCCCAGAAAAGTTCATTGACTTTCCCACATTCATAATAATTAGCTTAAACTTTTACAATATACATAACAAGACTTAAAACTTTAACTCTGGTATTGAAAGCTTAGTAGTAGCTACCTTGAATGATTTTCTTTCCTCATTTCTTTTTAAGCCTCCAGTTCAAGTGTATGGTCTAGAAGGTCGATATGCCACTGCTCTTTATTCTGCTGCATCTAAGCAGAATAAACTGGATGTGGTAGAAAAGGAGCTACTTAGAGTAACAGTAAGTAGTCTTTCTCTGTTCTTAATTTGCATCTAAACTGTTATTTTGTATTTTCTTTCAGTTAAATTGTCATTTGTAGATAATTAAAAAACGTTTGGCATTTGGAATGTGTTATAGTTTAGTCTGTTAGAAATTACCTTCCTTTTGTAGCTTTTATTTTGTTTTCTGTTAATGTTTAATTTCATTTCCAAAATGTATTTTATTCTAAGCCCTTTGCTCCTTTAATATAATAGATGCTAAATCTTGTGTGACCCTGAGTATAACTCCACAGTACTTAAATGGTTTCTTTCTGGGTGCTTGTAGTATTCTCTCCTTTACCTGGGAGCTTTGCAATTTGGCTATAATATTCCTGGGAGTTTACATTTTGGGATTTCTTTCAGGAGGTGTTTGGTGGATTCTTTCCATTTCTGTTTTTCCTTGTGTTCTAAGATATCGGAACAGTTTTCCATTATAATTTCTTGAAACATGTCTAGACTTTTTTTTTTTTTTTTTTCCAAATCATGGCTTTCAGGTAGGCCAATAATCCTAAATTATCTCTCAATCTATATTCCAGGTCAGTTTTTCTGACAAGATATTTCATGTTTTCTTCTTCTTCTTCTTCTTTGTTTTTTTTTTTTTGTTCATTCTTTGGACTTTGTTTCATTGTTTCTTTGATGTCTCATGGAGTTACTAGCTTCCATTTGCCCATTTATACTTTTTAAGGAGTAATTTTCTTCAGCGAGCTTTTGTACCTCCTTTTCCATTTGGCCAATTCTGTTTTTTAAGGTGGTGTTTTCTTCAGTATTTTTTGTTGCCTCTTTCACCAAGCTGTTAATTGCTTTTCATAATTTTCTTGCATCACTCCCATTTCTTTCTCCAGTTTTTCCTCTGCCACTCTTACTTGATTTTTAAAATCATTTTTAGCTATTCCAGGAATTATTTTAATGTTGGGCTCTGCTCATCTGGCAGGGGAAATTGTCACAGCCAAGCTTTAGACTTTTTTGCCCTGCTTTTTTCACAACTAGTTCTGATGTCTGTACATTTTCAGTTCTTCCAAGGTGGTATGATCTGGGGAGAGGTGTGATTGCTGCTCTCTAGTCTGTTCTCTGGTCCTTACCCAACAAGGACTCTTGCTCCCTTGCAACTGCAAGTGTTACTCTTTACCCTGGAATTGCAGCCCAGAAGTGGGTTTGGGCAATGAGGTTGCCAAATAGAACCTGGTCCTAGGCACAGTGCTAACACAGAGATCCCTTCTAATCTCTTTCTGATCAATTGTCCAGTCGCCTTACTGTCTTTGTACTAAGAACTCCCAAAACTGCTGCTGCTTCTGTCATAGTTACTTTCAAGGCTCACAGCTAATGTTGCCACCACATGTACTTTGGTCCAAACCCCAGTGTCACAAACCTCTCCTTCTGAACTCCTAGTGATTTTAGGTTAGAAAAATGCCTCATCTGGGCCTTTTGTTGACTATTCCTCAGAATTAGATTTGAGGCATTATTTTAAAGTTGTTTGGAGGAGAATCTTGGGAGAGCTAGATTGTAGTGCTTCCTCTATGCCACCATCTTGCCTCTACCCTCCTACTGTATCCTTTTCTGGTAAGAACACTTTGACAGTACCAGGGACTTTGGTGATGAGAATTTTCTCCTTTGGATTTTCAGTGTTTGTGGCAGCTAAGGTGAAAGCTGCAGTGCTGACAAAGACAGTGTCTCTGTGCAGGGTGGTAGTAGCTTCCCACCTCTTTGTTACTGTGACTGAGGGCCCCCTTTTTTTTCTTTTTTTTTTCCCTAGTTGCTTTCCTGGTAGATAGAAGCAAGTGTTGATTAGAGGCAGGGACTGTGATTATCTAGGAATTGCTGCTACTCCTTGAGTGTTGGGGCACCTCCATTAGGATCTGAAGGGAAGTGTTAGTCCTAATGATGATTTCTGAGAAAGAAAGCATCCACTTTTTAATCGTGAATCTTTCAAAGTAAAGTATAGTCTTTGTTTGGAATTTGTGTGGTCAAAGTTGTGTTCAGACATATCTTAAAAGGCAAAGTATAATTATTGAGGTATAAGTTGCATGTAAACTGGACCCTGTGTTTGTGCTCTAAATGGTTAACAAAATTTATGTTTTACTTTCAGAAACTTTTGAAGGATCCCAAAATGATTGACTCTATTATGAATCCCCATATAAAGCGTTCTATTAAGATAAAAACCCTAAGTGACATAATAGCGAAAGAGAAATTTTCCCCCATCACAACCAACCTCATGAGTAAGTATTTGTATAGTCTTTTTATTTAAAATGATCTTAATAAAAAAAATTACACGTGAAATATTAAGTGCTTAATAACTAGTTAAGGTTGCAGGCTCAGTTCCTGTTTTGGTCAGACAGATTTTCTTCATTAGAGAATACTTTAAACAATAAAGTATTAGATTTTTGTGACCCTCCTCTCCTAGTTGAAAATCAAAATGTTCTACATCATTGGTTCCTGGAGGATGATTTGTGGATCATTGATGTTCAACGAAAACCTGTTCCCTTTCCCCCCACCCCTTGTCTTAGCCAGCTGTCTTTCATATGTGTTAGATTTAGGTGGGGTCCAGAAAATAATGTGTCTAGTTCATCAGAAATCCTAACCACACGTTGAAAAATTAACGGACATGTTTTGATGAAAATCAGTCTGTCGTTCTATTTCACATATAGATGATCTAAATGCTATTGTGATATTGAAGTTGATAAGAAAATCAGATTGTAGAGTAGATCTTAGTTCTTTGTACAGTGTTCTTTCTTTGGGTCACCTGATAATGGCATTTTACATAGTTTTTAAAATTTTGTGCTTGAGGCTAACATGAACCTTTTCAGTGACTTGTTACTTATGTAAATTAGTCACCTTGCAATGCTTTTATCTCTTATAGAATTGCTTGCTGAAAATGGTCGCTTAAACAATACCCCAGGAGTCATTTCAGCATTTTCTACCATGATGAGTGTGCATCGTGGAGAAGTACAGTGTTCAGTTACTACTGCATCTGTAAGTAATGGCTTGTCAATTTTTTAGCTTTAACATCAAAACTAGGGTAATTCAGTAAAAATGAGCAAATTAAAAAAGGTGGCCTTCAGCCAACCCGGAGATATCTTTTATCCTCAGATAAGCTACTTTTGCTGGTCCTAAGCACTTCTGATAACTAATGTTTCTTTCCAGCTCTTACTCTGCTTGCTGAACTCTTACAGATTTTCAGAAATACAGGAATATTATTGTTACAGAGGCCCAGAACATTGTAGAATGAAATTTTTGCAAGCTTCCCTCCTTTTGCCCCTGAAACATTCTAGAGGGAGAAACACTGATAATTAATGAAGATGTTCTAGGTAGTGTGTGGCTTGTTGATATTATAGGGTTTAAATTAAGTGTTTTCTTATTTTGTTTGTTTTTTTTTTTTTTTATTTAAGTGGTTTTAAAGTTTTTCACTATAGAAACATAGTAGGCTCAAACCTGTTCATGAAAAGAGGCAATGTGGCCACAGATTGAATTTTGGAAGTTGAAATCAGAAAGATTTAAGTTCAAATCCTTCCTCAGACATTTATTTACATAATGTTTTAAAGTTTGCGTGATGATGTACATTATCTCTGGATCTTCACATCAACCCTATGGTTATGTGGCTATGGATAAGTCATTGTACCTCTGCACAGTTATGTCATCTGTAAAATTGGGTTTATACTTGTAGTATCTGTCTTGGATGGTTGTTATGAAGGTCTGATGAGATAATGTATTTAAAGCACTATAGCACAAGGCATAAATTTCCATTACTAGTAAATGGCACAAAAATAATATTTTTAAAAACCACAATAATAACTTAGGCAAAATCTTTTGTGATGGAAATGGGTTAGGTTAATAGCCCATTAAGCCTTTTAGCTTGGTAAAGTGGAGTTTGGACCCACTATTCTGGCTATGTTGATTCATTTATATGTATTGTACTGCTGTTCAAGTCATTATAGGAAAAAGTTATATTTTTCTTACAGAGTGGCATTGTGAACCCAGCTTTTTTTTCTTTTTTTTTTTTTAACCTCCATAAGGAATAGGAAGTTGATAGACCAAAAAAGTTTTATTGTTACTTTTTTAAGAAAATAGCCAGAGTACTGGACTTCAATTCAGGAAGACCTGGTTTCAAATTTTACCTCAGCAACTAAGTAGTTGTGTAACCTTGGGCAAGTCACTTAACCTTTTTCAGCTCTGCTTCCTCATCTCTAAGATGAGAGGATTGAACTGGATGCCCTCTACTAAGGCCTGTCCAGCTCTTAGTCTATGATCCTGATGATACAATGACCTCACTTATTTCCCTTTTATCACTGTACCTTCCCCCCACACACTTCTTATACCACTAAACCTTTCCTTTTAGTAAAGAAAAACATTTAAGTAAAGCCTTCTGACGTAAGAGCTTCATCTGACATACACTGCACTTCCATCATATTCTTCATCTCTCTACTGAGCATTATTTTCTTAGCAGGAAAGGTTAGTTCTTTGTCCACTGAGTATAGCATGAATGTATGCTACCTCTTCATGAGTAGCAGTAGATGAGTTTATTCACAATTGTGGATTCTAAATTTCACATGTATGTGAGTTGTTAAAATAACTTTTTACCATTTAGTGGCTGGGCCCCCCTCTTTAATGTTTACTATGCAACAGAAAGCATTAATAAGTATCTAACAACAGGCTGTATTGTAGTCTACAGTGTAGAACATTTGAATCATATTAATGTTGTTGCAAGTTTTGATGATATAAAATTGTACTTTTTTGTTCCTCTTTGACTCTTGCTGTATTTTAAGATTATAAAATTCTAACTTTCATTCCCATTTTGATTTGTCTTTTTTTTTTAATAACACTTTTTCTTTGGTTTCATCTATCTTAGACTTTAGATGACGCAACTCTTTCAGAATTAAAAACAGTCCTGAACAGTTTCCTAAAGAAGGGCCAAGTCCTGAAAATGGAGGTTAAGGTAGGTTTTAACTTTTCATTTTTTACCTCAAGCCAAATTAAAAAATGAAATAAAATACATCTATTGACATACTTATATCATTTATGTAAAAAAATCTTATCTTCCAAAACCCAATGTTCTTAAGTCTCCATATAAAGATTTATATATTTTTCCAGGTAAATTATTGTTTTATCTTAGTAATAATGTATGTTTTTTAGATATTGTTTCATGTTTGCATTTAATACTTCTCAAAGTGCTTCCAGAACCATTATTTTAGTTGATTAATGGAATTAAGCCAATATACATTTTTCTACGTTTTTAATATAACTGATTCTTTTCTCAGACTGACCCTTCAATCATGGGAGGAATGATTGTTCGTATAGGAGAGAAATATGTTGATATGTCCGCAAGAACCAAGATCCAGAAACTAAGCAGGATTATGAAGGAAGCTGTTTGAAAATAACATTTTTCCACAACTCATCAATGAAACTTCTAAAAATTGTGGAAACAATAAAGTACTTGGAAAATTTCATTGTGTTTATGTAGTTGAAGTATGAAATGCCAACAGTCTTGAATTATCCTCTGTTATGTAAAGTTAATGTGATTTTGGTTTAACAGAAAAGAAGCTGTCTGATTTGTGAATGAAATTTTCCTAGATTTTTGTCACAAATCTGTTTGTAATCTACCTGTGTTATAAAATTGTTTCAACTACCCAATTGATATGTGTTAAATCTGCTATCCAAAGTATCTACATGACTATAACAAATACAGGGAATATTTTTTTACGAGGATTACACCACTCATTTTAGTGCACCTAGTTTTGTGCGATGTGTTGTTTCATTTCCTTATAGCTTGAGCTTGGGTTTATAGGCTAAAGACAAGCAAATGGACAGTAAGTGGGGCCCATAACTGAATAGGAGGAAAACAAACTGGATTGCTTTTAGGAAATCACCAAGTTGTTTTAATGACCTTCTCTTTGGTTTCTTCAAATTTGACTGTTTTAAATTTTTTATATCACCTTCATTTCTTCATGTATCTCTTTCCTACTTCTACCCAGAATTGTTCCCTGTAAATTTTTTTTAAAATAATGGAAAACCATTTAGAAAAAGTAACCACGACATCAACCAAATGGGGACAGTGTGAAATACTCCATTCCCTATCTCCCCACAAAAGCAATGAGGGAGGTTCATGTTCTCATTTCTTTTTATTTTTTTAATACCAATATTACTTAAGCAATGTTAAGAATCAACCAAAGGGCAGTAGAGAGGTAACATGATGGTTGGAAGGAGGCTGCAAAAGCACTACAAACAGAAGAAGGTATAATTTAAGAAGATTAGTTGGTCACATAACAAGGGATGACTTAGGAGCAGCTTTTTCTTTGGTATTCTGAGACAGCAAGAGAAAACAAGGAAGGCCCTCAGCATCCTGGGTGGACCTGTGGTGACTGTTTATGGGAAGACATTGATACAGAGCATATTAAGGCAGGCATAGGTGGATTTTGATTTTAAGTTCTGTGGTTTTATGAATGGATATTACTCCAAAGAAATAGGTTAAATTTGTAGCTATCAAAGAGCAGACTTCAATAACCATTCAAGATATTGTGTTGGCTCTTGGTCTGAAGTCAAGCATTTCAAGAATCATTCAAGCTCACAGTGAAACAGGATCAGTTATACCTAAGGTCAGAGTTAACTTTTCTTAAAACTGAAAACAGATGAACTTGTTACAAAACAGCCTAATTAATAGTAATAGCTAGCATTTATGTAGTACCTTAACAGTATGCAAAACACTTTAACAAATTTTTATCCTCACAACAATCTGATGATGTAAATGGTGCAATGGATAGAGGGCTAGGGCCAGTCAGGAAGACCTGAGTTCAAATCCAGCTTCATAGACTAGCTGTTTGACACAGGACAAGTCATTTAACCTGTTTTCTTTCATTTGCTCAGCTGTAAAATGAAGATAGTAAGGTAGTATCTACCTCCCAAGGTTGCTGTGAGGATCAGTTGAGATATTTGTAAAGCACCTGGCATCTAGTAGGTGCTTAATAAATGGCTTTTTTCCTTCCTATTTTTACAAATGAGGAAACCAAGGCAGAGAAATTAAGTGACTTGTCCACAGATCAAATTTGAACTCGGGTTTTCCTGAATCTAGGTCCAGCACTCTGTCCACTGTGCCAGAAGCAAAAGACCTAAAGGACATGACAACTGGAAGAGTTACTATTGATTCCTCCACAATCCAATGTAGTCTTTTTAAAATTGAAAGAATGGCAAGATCACTTTTGAAAAGCAGCTGCCAGTCATGGCTATGTATTAAAAACTTGTTACGGGCAAGACAATTCAAAGACTGAAGGTTGGAAAAAGATAATTTTTATTGATAAAAACACTTTTTTTTCCAAGTCTATGCCAAAACTCTTAGACCATGACATCTTCATTAGATTCTTAAAACAGCCCAAAACGTGTTCCAAGTTTGTTTCACTTAAGATAAACATATGGATATATAAATTTGTCGAGTCAATGAGCATTTACTATTTGTACCAGGCACTGTGCTAAATACTAGTCATAAAAGACAAAAACATTCCATACTCTCAAAGAACTCACAATCTAACGGAGGAAACAACATGCAAATAACTACAGACAAGATAAATTAAGGATTGTTTCGGGTTTTGTATCCCCGGTGCTAGCATAATGCTTGGCAGAGCAGACCCATCATCATCTTAACTGGCATTTGCACCTTAGAACTCAGCAAGCTACAAATTGACTTGATTTATTGTTTTGTTGGGCAGCTTGGTGGCACAGTGGTTAGAGTACTAGGCTTTGAACCTGGAAAACTCAGTTTCTTCATCTGTAAAATCAGCTGGAGAAGGAAATGGCAAACCACTCCAGTATCTTTGCCAGAAAAACCCTCCCAAGAATGGGGTCACGAAGAGTTGGATGCAACTCAATAACTATTGTTTTGTTGGTTGGCTAGACTTAAGAAAGTGATGGAGAAAATGTTAATTATGCAGATTAAATGTAAAAGTGTCAAGTAAATGCTCTTTTTTTTAATTTTTATTTTTGAGAGCCACTTATTAAGCAATTTACCAGCACAACTCTGGATCCAACTATCATCTATGTAGAATATATAAGTAATATTCAGAAAAAGTGCTTTGAGAAACTTGAAGAGAGAACTTAAAGCCAGGGATATTAGAAAAGGCATTTAATCAAAGAGGTGACCCTTAAGTTGGACTCTGTGGCTCTGTAACCAGAAAAAAGCAGTTCTACCTTATAAAAACTCAGTCCAGTGAGGGAGTGGAATGTGAAAGTGATTGGTATCTTCAGAAGTATTTGATCTCAAGTTACATGCCTGTCACTGTAAGTTTCTAACTCAATTAAAATACTTCATCAACATAGAACCAACTTATTTCCACACACACAAAAAAAAGTGTTGAAAGCGCTAAAATTTAAAGGGGGCAAATCAGTATAGTTTAATTCCCAAGCTTGAACCTTATTTTTTTTTAATTTTAAACACACTTTGTTAGTATCTTTTGTTTTTATACAACCTACATTTCCCAATGTAGTTCCCCTTCCCCTCTGAGACATCCCTTTCAGTAAAGAACCCCCAAAAACAGAGGAAGAAAAACTCAATCTATCAAAAAATAATCTGACATTATATGCGGTGTTACACACCCATAGTTCCCCACTTTTGCAGAGAAGGGGAGGAGGAGAAATGATTGCTGAAGCTTCTATTTTAAAAGCTTAACTGCTTCCTCTTTAGAAATAATCATGAGGGAACCTGTGTATTCAAACTATCTTCCTAAAGAAGACTAACATCAAATTCACTTGGGAGAATAAATTTCTCACTGATTATAGAACTGAAAGGGACTTTCAAAAAAGTATTATGTTAAATTCTTAAACTTGATTGTCAATATTTGTAAGCTCCTTAAGGGTAGGCATTGTTTTTTATTTCCTGTACAGTGTTAGACATTAAGCAGTTGCTTAATAAATATCTGTTGAAATGGATGGCTCTATACTTTAAAGCAAAGCTAAAGTCTGCCAGCTGCCAATGAATACTAAGAACAAATTAGTGCAGCACTCAAAAAACAAAGTAAGGAAATGGTGCATCCACTCTGACTAAAAAGTGAACTAGGTACCTTGGTATTTCAATAAACAATCTTCCAAGTACTGCAAAATCTAATCACATCTAGTTAGTTAAATACATGACCACTTTTATTTAAAATGCATGGCCATTTAACAAATCACTAGCAGTTGTGTGCCCATTTCTTTTTGGTTCAGCAGTTATTTTAACATACTTTAATAATTCCTATTTATATGTATGAAACCTATGGCTCAAAGCCTAAAACTTACATATAAAATTCTCATTGCTGGAGATTACTCAGTGTTCTGTGCTGACATTAGGGAATTAGAAGTTGGGAAAAGAGAAATTCTGGTCTTCTGGATTTCACTTTGAGAGAAGACAGGGCTCCAGGATGTCTTTCAGGTCCCTGAAAGGAAAGAAAGACTCTGGAAAGAAAAAAAAAAAAAAAACATGTAGGAGAGCCAGTATCTCTGTATGTCCCTATCTCCAGCTTACTACTATAGAGACTTTGGAGAATTTCCCCTGCGACGAGATCTGGGACTCTTGGTTGAGCTAAGATATCATGCTCTTAATGAAAAAGCTCATTTATCCTTTGAATAGGCTGATAGATACTTATTTGTATACCTTCTCTGATTTTTATTTGCTGTCAACTTGGATAAGTGTGTTCATAGAACTGGCCTTTGGTGGGAAAGGCATATAGTTTGAGGCACTCCTCTCCGTTTAAGATAGAGATCAGGAGCACAGCTTAAACCTAAAAATGATTTCTCCTAGACTAACAATATTTAGGTAGGGTGGATATAGTTCTAGGCTGGTACCCTTTCTCTGAGGAGAACAGAGTGGCCAGCCTGTAGCCCCAACCTCCTGTTCACCTCCTATCAGGAATCAAATTTTCCCCCTGAGGAAGGGTGGATGGAAGAGGCTAGAAATATCTATTCATGCCTCCAAACAAGACACATGTGAGAAAACCCACATGGACATACTTAACCTCCATGGGCAAAACACCCTACATATCTTACATAACCTTTAAAGTTTGCAAAGACCTTTCTTCGACAAACTGTATGAGGTTGGTTGTCAAATAGCATCTCTATTTTATATATTTGGAAAGTGAGGGACATTAACCGACACCCATAGTTACACGGCTAAGCAATATTAGAACTAGTACTAAAACCTGGATTTTCCCAGGTGACTCCAAAGTACAGCGATCTTTCCACTACACTATCCTATCCTGCCAGGTAAAAAAAAAAAAAAGTACACTACAACAAATTAGTACAATTATGTCCAAATCCTTTGGTTACATTTATAGAAGTAAAGATGAATAGAAAGCAATAAGAAAGTGTTTATTAGGGCTGCTAGTAGTGACCTGGATGTAAAATCAAGTATCTAGAATAGATTACCCTAAAAATACTAAATGGGCTATATAGTAGAAAATATTTCCCAGTTTCCCATGTGTATGTTACAGCAATTATGGAAAGTCCAAGAATAACTTCTGAAGATCCCTGGAAGCCAACCATGACTTGGTACTCTTGTCTGAGAGATAAATGGATGGATGCATCATTGTATAGACCTATTATGGCATTTCTTAGGTTAAAAAAGAAAAATCTTTTTATTAGTCCAAAACATTCATTCCAATGACATTTGGTTTTACTTGACTCTAATGTGTGTGAAAAATGAAAGCAGAAGAATGCAAGTCATTTTTTGAAAAAGTTTATTTTTGCATAATTTCACTTGCACAACTACAATCTTGTCTGTGTGAAATAAAATGCACAGGAGTAGACTTTATTTGTAGTGCCATTAATTTCCTCTGTCAATACAGAAAGGTAACTCTGATAGAACCTTTTTGTACAAAAACAACCCCCTCCCACAATCCACTAGAATAGGCCCTGCCTTTTCTCATTCCTTTCACAAAGTACATGAACTTAAACCAATAAACTGCAGACCAAATGTCCAAGTACATTTAAAGAGATTTTTTTTTAATTCAAGGTATACAAGAACAAAAATTCTACCGGTTTTGTGGCTGCTTTAAAAAATGCTAATTCCCATCCCCAGAATCTAAAACAACCAGCTGTTCCCGCATTATGATGAGCCTACAGAATATACTCAAGTTATGCCTTAACTTGGAGCAATAAATCTCCATCTCAGCCTCTTTTGAATTTGATTGTCCCTGTTTCCCTGGATTTCAGATAAGTACATATGATTATTTCATCAACTCTACGTACTTGTACACTACAGTATTTTCCTCTTTTTAAGGAAAAAGGGAAGACTCCTTTGGCTGTTAACAGTATTAAGACAAAGAAAATTCTCCTGGGAGGAATTTCAAACACCTACTGAAAATACTACATCCCACTCCCCAGCCCTCCACCTTATATTTTCACACACACTGAACTCACGCTCTGAGATTTTGGGGGGGAGTATTCACCACAAAATGCCTGGCACTCCAGGAATTCGCTTTTTCTATGCTATCATAATCTCAGTCTCACTGGGGGAAACCCTGGTTAATGGGGGCAGTTTCTCTTTTGAAGCTACCTCTGGCTATTTATCTCAGTGGACTGAGAATCAATTTAGTACCCATTTCCTGATAGCATAGCCTCTCCAGTGGCATATAAGGAAGCCACTGGCAGGCCTAACAATACAGAAATTCAACAAAGTTCTGTCATGGGTATCAGAGGACTACCCCCAAGGAGAGCTGCCCAGTGACTTGTTGGGAAGGACAAGGGATGAGGACCTGGCCTGTTGCTCCTGGCAGAGGAACAGGTATCATGGGATCTTAGCCTGCCTGTTTTGTGGAGGTCATACCATTTTGCTTATATAACTTGAAGCTGGCTATGCAAATAAAGAAAATTCCGTCTCCACATTGTTCAGAGAAGTCAAGCCCGAACCTGGCTCTTCTGAATGAGTCCTGTTTAAAGGAAGGAGGGCAGAGGCTAATTAAGATTTTGTTCGTGGTTCTGAGTTCTTAAGATGCTGTTAGTCTATATGATATCCTCTTAGGGAGAAATGCTGGATCTTTATGAACTACATTTCCTTGTTGGCAGGGAAAGCTCTCCATTTCTGTTATCCTTCCTGACAAGAGGTTCTAAAAATCCACATCCTGAACACACAATTTTATAAAACTAGCCATCTCCTCTGTTAGCTCAGCTATGGGATACTTTCTATCTTATCAGAGTACCAGGCAATTATTCTCAATCAAATCTGGGAGAGAAATGACCCCCTTTGAATTACTTGCTAGCAAGTGTATATATGCTTAATACTAATATGTGGAGTCTATAGGTTTTCTTTTTTTTAAGTAAAAGAAATTCAGTTGAACTGAATCTAGGTAAGCAGTTTATGCTCACTGAATATATTAGATTGTGAAGTTTTTGTCTGCTACAGTTAAATGCACTTAAATTAGGTCCTAAAAATATTTTGATATACATACAGAAAAATAATTTCTCAAGGACAATTCACATTTTAAAGTACTTAAAGAACAAGTAAAATATGATACCTACAGTATTTCCATTAGTTTTGTGCATTATTTAACAGTATAGACTCTTTTATATACTGATATATACATCTAGTCACACACATATCCCCATATACACACAGGTGAGTTTCCACAAGTTATCTAAATGCCATTATCTTTTTTCATTCGTTGTAGCAGAGATACAAAACACCTCTGGTTGACTGGAAACAGAATGAATGAAATGCAGCAACCAGGAGCTCTGAAGTTTACACAGGAATTTTTTTAAACCAAATTTCACCCATACACATCTATTTATATAAATGCAGATTATACTAAATGAAGGCCAGTTGAGGTGACGACCAACTTCTCTATCTACTAGGGAATGTTTCAAGGGCTGAGCTAAAACTGACACATGAGAGCAAATGCTACTACTGTGTGCAGTTTTCATATGTATCAGCAACCTTTCATTTATCTTTTAAAAAACATATCTCTAAACATCAATAATATTCAAAAAACTGTTATTGCCAGAATACCTACTTCTAAATGTTATGAATATATAATAGACATTTTTAGGGACTGAAAAAAAAATCAATATTTAAAACCCCATAAAAGTTGATGTTGCTAAAATACATAATTTCAGTCATTTGATTATATTGTCTTTCTATGAAGGATTTAAGTAGAAAAAAAAGAAAGAAAGAAAGAAAGAAATCTATGCTTGGAGCTTGCGGTTTTATTTCAGGTGAAGGTGCCTCAGTTGATTCATTCTGTTAACACAAACTTTAAGAACATATGTTTTGGCCCTCTATCAGTATTAACTATGGCAAGTGTTCAACTCCCAAATAGGCTTCTAAAATGTGAGGTGGTTTGTTTCACCACATATGTATGAGTTTGGCCAATTATTATAAAAGCAAACAGAATTCCAAAGATTCCAAAAGCTACCAAATGGGTCAAAGATGCAGCTTGTTATAACAACTGAAAAGGCTACAACTATTACTCAAAACCATTAGATTATGAAAGCTACCATTTTCTAGCGTTTGATAAACTGGCTACAAATACAGTGGGGAGTTTTTTTCTTCCTGAGTTTGTAGCATACATGTAACATAAGGGGCTTGGATTAGATGACTTCTGAGGTTCTTACCAGCTCTAAAATTCCATCATCTCATAACATCTCAAATGCTACAACATATAATCTCATTGACATGGGTATGTCTTCCAGAGATGCAGCCCACAATCCATCCATACCTGCCTAGTCTATACAGCTCTTGTCCATGTTCTCCCATAAATTCACCACAGAGACCCAATGGTGGTCATGGAATGCAAGTAACTCATATAACCCAACCCATTTCATGATCATCTTCCTTAAACGGACATATAAAATACAGTTTGTTTGATGATCTGGAATCCGACAATCTGAAGCTATCTAAGGTACTGCTCCTCATCCAGTCGGTAGTAGTGGACCTGAAAGATGACTTCAGTACAATTTCACTAATGGAGTGTAGAGACACCTCCACCTTGGGTCTAGCAGTGGTTACTGATGGGAGTTTATCCCATCACTGAGAAACAAAACTTGGCTTTTTATACACAAAGACTATTTCTGATCCATTCCAACAACTTCTCTCCTTATTCTCCCCCATTCTACTGATAAATTGTCACTGTACTTTGACGAGATCATCTGAGTAAAGTAACTATATTTTCGTCACTCAAAACTGGGACATAAAGTATGACAAAATATATTCCTTTTGCGAACCTCATTGAAATATCCTTGCTTTTCCTGACATTGGTATCGTCCAGAAAATCTCTGGAGGCTGCACCTAGAAGACAGGAGGGGTCAAAAAGAGCATTCCCCTCTCCCAGGAAGAAGAGGTGGCAGTACCTGATAACGGAGGATCAAAGAGACTATTTAGAAATATAAATAAATACTTTCTTCCAAAGTGAGGCAAATTTATAGATAACTTTATTCTATCAATTTGCTAATTTTCTGGGCCAAGAATTTCCAGGGTTAAGTACACTAAAATATATTGTTCTTTTGGACAAATTTTTACCACTTTATTCTCCCAGTCTCACTTCCAAACACACACACACACACACACAATGTGTGAACTCAATGGACTTTCTTCATTCAACCATAGTCTTTTCCACTCACATGCCTTAAGTTCCTGAAGTGAAAGGCACAGCATCTATTATCTGGCTTAAGTAGGAAGGATCTAACTCCGCACATGATGTCTCATGGAAGAGGGAGAGAGTTAATAGTTGGACCTGCTCTGTTCTGGTTTGGCTTTTTATCTGCAGAGTGGATCGAGGGAGGGTTGTGGTGCCCAACCTCTCTGACTAAAAGGGAAGCAGAGTTCTATACACAGTTTCTGTGCCCAGAGATTTGGAGCTAAAAGTATGCTTACTTCCTACTGTGAATGAAGAAAAGAAGGAAAGATACAAGGATACTTGTAGATACTAAGATAAGAGACAACACAGTATAGTAGAAGGTATACTAGATTGGGACTTGGGATTCTAGTCCCAGTTTTACCACTATCTGGGTAACCTTAGGCAAGTTGATCTACCTCACTGACTCTTGGTTTTCACCTTTATGGTTCTTTCCAGCTCTAAGACTCAAAAATCTGTTTTTCTTGTCATCACCAAACTATTGTTGGGTAAGCATCTTTTCACTCTGTAATTTGGAATTTGCTCCTTAGTTTGAAAATACATTTTCTGGAGCTGGTGTATGTGAAGCCCTGAAAATCAATGGTGGGATTGACCAAATATCTTTCCCAGTGCTTCTACTCTGAACTCATTTTAAAAGTTGAAAGGAATGAACACTGAAGCCTCCTCCTATAATATTTACTTTCTTTTCCCAAAGAAGTAAAATGAGCATTGAATTTGGAGTTGAAAGTCCTGGTTTTTTAATCCCATCTCCGCCATTTCCTTGCTAGGAAACCTTGGACCAGTGGGGTCAAACTCAAATAGAACTATGTAAGAATCCTGCAGGCAGCATCCAGACTCCCTTTTGAAATGTGATGTTATCTATGTTTTATTGCATTTTTGTTTACTTTGTCAAATATTTCCCAATTACATTTTAATCTAATTTGGCTGCACTCAGGACTGTTGTGGACCATGTAGTTGACCCCTCTGCCTTAGGCACGTCAAAGGGAAGAGATGTATTACGTGATCTCTAAGGTTCCTTCCTGCTTTAAATCCTCTGACCTTATTCAATGTTCCTATAGATGAAAGGAACAGAAAGCTAGATATAGAGATAGGTGGAAATAAATGGGGTGAGGAGAAGAAGAGTAACTCACAGAAAGGTATCTTTAGAACACCTCAACATCACCATTTTAAACAACTAAATATTGATCAAAATTCCCAGCAGAAGTAATTGGCATTCCTATCACTGCACAGAGAGAAACCCTTGATTCAGGTTATTGGCCAGTTCTCAATAAATGTTGGACAGTCTAAATAAATAAGCTACCTTCCAGTGAGATTTTATCACTTGGAGAACTTTCACTGTTTACTTTGAGACATATATTTATGAATTTAAATTCTCATGATAGCACCTTAGTATGCATTCAGTATTAATAAATGGCTTAAACTATAGCATATACCCCCATTATAATAAAATTTGTCAAAACACAAACTATGATGTATGTACCCCAAGGTGTGTAACCCAGAACATATATGTAAAACAATTAGTTTGTGATGTGAATGAAAGTAGAATGTAGTCTCCTTGAAGACAGTCATGCTTATATTTGTATGGGCAGTGCTTTGCATATGGCAGCCACATAATAATTATTTATTGGCCAATCAAATGGGTGCTTCCTTGCTTTCTAACATCAATGTTATTAAAAAAAAAAAAAAGGAGTTCTGCCATATTTTGCAAAAGGTTGAATTGAATTGGAGTTTGGATTAAATGTTAATTTTGACTAAGAAATGGAGAATTAAATGTTAATCTGGCTTTGTAGGTGACAGAACTGATCTCATATGAACTTGAAAGGAATTGTCTGCTAAGTGTTAAGTATTATTTAAATGACTAATTTTTACTATTATCCACTATGACCATTATTGTTCTGTGATTGGAATATAACTCCACAATTCTCCAGTGTTAGAGAATGGGATTTTCTGTCAAGATACTTTGGGTATCTGGAACATTATATAGTTCCCAAAGGCTTTTATTCTTCAGTTTTCCTGCTTATCTGTATTTATAGATTTATAATGGGAAGGTCCTTTGAAATCATCTAGTTCAACACTCTCATTTTATAGTTGAAGATAATTGATGTTCCAGAATATTTTGCAAACAACACAGATTATGCTTTCCCTTCCCCCTCCCCCCCTCCACAAGTCCCTCCCTGTCTAGTGCTTTATCCAAGGAATTGGGGAGCTGCCAAATGTATGCCCCCAGAACAGGACAGAAATTCTCAGTGTATTCTGAAACAAGAATTACAGGGGCTGTGACAGTGTTGGAAAGAAACAGTCTTAAATTCCACCTACCCTAAAGAAAGGAGAAGATGAAATTTCCCAAAAAAATGAGAAGTGAGGAAGTTACACTGGGAGGGAGGGCAGGGGAGAGGATGTGAGTTCCTCTGGGAAAGAGGGAGAGGAGACAGCTGTGCTGGTAAGCTGCCCAATGCTGTTACTGCTCCTGCTGCTGCCACCCTAACCCAGGAGTGAAGGTTTGGAAAAGACTCTAGCAGAACTATGCGGAAGCCACATGAAGCATGAAGCAGAGTAGATGCAGCTGCTCCGGTTCCCTGAGAGCAAAAGCATTGACTGTCCCCTACCTTGCACTGTGTCTATATTCCTAGCCTTTGTTTCTTTAACAGTGGCATTTTGCACATGTTTTTCAAAATAAACTGGTTATTCTGTGTGTGTGTGTGTGTGTGTGTGTGTGTGTGTGCGTGTGTGTGCGTGTGTATGTGTGTGTGTGTACCTGTGAAGGATTAAATAGAGATGAGAGGAAGTCCAAGGTCAGGACAAAGAGGGGAGAGAGAGAGAGAGAGAGAGAGAGAGAGAGAGAGAGAGAGAGAGAGAGAGAGAGAGAGATTCTTTGTCTATTTGCTGGGAATTCCAGCTTGGTTCCATCTGAATAAAGGATTTTATTGACCTATATTTCCACAAAAGCAGAAGATAATACATTAATCCATAACATTCTGGTTGTAGGGTGAGCCAGTAGTTACGTGGTGAGAGGAGGTTTGATAAGTGGGCAGAAGTCAGCCCTCTGTATCTGAAGCAGTGGCTGAACAACTTTCCCTTCCTATTTACTGTCTCTCCCAAAAGAATTTTAAAGAATCCTGCATTCCCTCTCTTTTTCATTAATGCATGTAAATGACTGAACACCCAAGTGAGCAGGTAGGAGGAGAGGTATACAAGGAAAGGAAGATGAGGTGGTCGTGTCACCAATTGCCTTTAGAAAATAAGATTGACTTTTTTTCAGAGAAATACAGGACATTAGAGGAAGGAACCTGAGAGATCATTTTACAGATGAGCAACGTGAAACTCCTACATAACTTGCCCAAGGTCATATAGTTAGTTATATCTTCATACCACATCATCAAGGTAAACCACCAACAGATGTACAGCCTTGTTATTTCTTGGTATAATTTTCTGCCAACTTCACACAAAGCCAAAGTCCACCAGTACCTTTTCTTTCGGAAAAGAACAAAGCAAACCATCCAGGAAATAATGAGAACTATTTTAATTATAGTCATAGATCATCTGTTGCTCTTAAAGGAGGATCTATGATAATTCATAGACCCACATCCCTAAGCTAATCTATTTCTAGACCAAAGGTTCTTAATTTGGGGTCTGTGAAACTGTGGTAGTGTTTTAAAGATATATTTTGATAATTATATTTCAATATTATTTGTTTCCTTTGTAATGCTATGTACTTTATTTTATTCATTTAAAAACATTATTCTGAGAAGTGACCCATAGTTTTTACCAGACTGTCAAAGTGGGCCATAACACACACAAAAAAAGGTTAAGAACTCCTGTGCTAAAGCATCATGGATCTCACTAAATGAACTGCTATATTTTTTCCAGACAGCCAATTAGAGAACCAGTGTGGTATAGTCCATAGTGACTTGGAATTGGGAAGACCTTGGGTTCATGTCCTGTTCTTCTGAGTCTCAGTTTCCTCACTTGTAGAAAGGAGACAACAATACCTCTAATACCCACACAGAAGCTTCTGTTGAGGCTCATTTAACTGTATGTAAAGTACTTGACCAATTTTAATCAGTTATTATTAACTATGAGCAGAAGAGAATAAGGGGTCAGATAGCTTGTTTTTCTGCTCCTAGTCTATGGTAACTGAAGTTCAACAATATGAATCCAAGCCTCCCATGTGGAAGGTGACCTTTAGCAAGTAACCTCTAATGGAATGAACAGTGAAGGAATGAAGGGAGGGAAAAGAGACATACAAGAAATGGTCCAAGAATAGATCAAAGGATTAAGGGCTAGAAGGATACTTAGAGAACATCTACTCTAGTCTCCTCATTTTACAAATGAAGAAGCTAGGGGCCAGAGAAGGGAAATGACTTGCCCTAGGTCACATAGCTAGTACAGAGCAGAGCTGGGATTCAAAACCAAGTATTTGGACACCAAATCTACTAATTTTTCCATTAACTGTTTGGTGTCAGAAGGCTCCCAAGGACAGGCAGTGTGACAGTGTCCTACTCTTCCCATGATGGCTAAATGGAACTGGAGGTGCCTGGGGGGGCAGGTAACTGTTGGGGGTATACTTGTTTCTGCCACCAACTGTATATCCAATTTTCAGACAAAAAGATCAGCTGCTATTCAATGCCCATCTGGAATTATAAACTATTAGAGCTAGAAGAGACCTTAAGAGGTGATCTATTCTAACTCCTCGCTATACGGCTAAGGAAACAGGCTCAGATTGGTGAAATGACTGGCCCAAAACCAACACTGGAACCCAGCTCTCTTTTATTTTCTCTATTCTTTTTTAGTTCCCCATTCCAATCATGTTTTTGGAGAAGCAATTAATTCTCATCTCCCTTTGGAAAGTACTACTATCAAGTATGCTGAGAAATACATAAGAGCTCACCCTGATCAACCTCCCTCCCCTCCCAACCTGTTCCACCTACCACTCTGAGGGACATTGACAAAGGAAAGAGCTGGACCATCCCAATTAGATTTATCCATCAGTGATGTCTGCAAAGCACCCTCATGTAAAAATACACAGCAATAACATACAGTATTCATTAGGTAAAAGTAATAAGTGGGCATTTCAGGACCATGGTGTGCAAAGAGAAGGGATGGCAGCTTTAGTAAGCTCCCTCTGTGAAAGCTGAAAGCTGCTTAGGCCACAGTGTCTGAGGGCTCCAAAGGGTTATTAATTTCCTTCAAGAAATTAAGAACTCCGTAAATAAAAGCATAACCCTGTAACACCAAGAGAGCTATGGACAGATGATCAAAAACAGTTGCTTTCTTTGACTTTACCTTAGCAAGTAAAAAGTCCTACCCTTCAAAAGCAATCTGTTCTGGATCAAGCCAGATGCCCTCACTGAATACCTAAGGCTGTAATCATCTTAACCCACTACAGGCAGATGCCCACGATAAAGTGCTAGTGTCTGCAATAAAGCCTGTTTTGTGACCCCTAAAAGCTGGTGAAGAAAGAAAGGATCACTTGGAGGTCAGTTAATTAAGGACAACTTAGAAGTTATAATAGAATTCCTTAGGTGGGACACGCACACACACACACACATACACACATATCCTATAAATCACAATCTCATACATTCTTACTACTGACACACACACAAAAAAAGAACAATCCAGGGGAACACTATTCACATGATCTCATTTGGAAGTCTTTTTACTCTACACATCCCTTCCTTCCCTTCACCAGCTTTAAAACAAGAACAAAAACATAAAATTAGAAAAGCAAACACGTACCCAGCCTCAAATGCCATTTGCCATATGGGCCTTAACAAAACCATAACCCCTGGCATCTGGAGAGAGTGTTCTACCCTATATCCCAGGCAGCTGAGGGTCTTTCTTGCATATTTCTAATCCAATCCAACCTCAGTGTCTTTGACAGGTTATGTTGAGTGAGTGCCAGACTGAAAAAAGGCTGACACTTCTAAAAGAAAAAACCATAAGTCCCACAGTTCACTAAAACACCGATGTGAGATTATGGCCTCAAATTGTATGTGGCCCCAAAACAGTATCTCTCCGCTTAAATCATGCTGCAAACTAATAACATCTTCTCTACCAAAGATGACTGTGCCAATGAAGCTACAATGAGTGCTGTGCTGAGGATGAGTTGTTATTGTTTTTGTTGTAGTTTGTCCTTTGTTCTTGAAGAGGGTTATGACATCAGAGAGGTAATGCCATGACTTGTAAGGGATTGGATTTGAGTGAGGGAGGCCAGTGCAAAGTCATCAGCTTCATTCTCTCCTCTGCAGCCATCTGGATCCAGTGGCCACATATAGATTAGGACAACAGGAGATGGCCCCAGACGCAGTGGGTGAGAGGAGCAGGACAAATGAAGACAGTTCCTTTAAGTTTATAGGTTTTAAGAAGAAAGGACTTTTGGTAGTCAAAGTTTTAAAAATGAGTAAAAACTTGCCGTACCAATCGGGCAGCTGGGAATCACTGCTCTAGAGCTTTCTTATTCATGTATGGTCTATGGTTCCAATCCTTTCTGGTCCAGCATTCCACAACAGGCTTTTTTCTAATCTAAATATAGTCTTTAACTCCAAAAGGTGGCTGGGCAGCTGCCCTGCTCAAAACCAGCAAAGCTGGCTTCCAAGGGCCCTGAGCAAGAACGATATGCTCAGAGTTAAAGGTCTCATCTCAGACTTGGCTTTCTCTAGGGTGAGTCCCAGCACACTGATTTTTCAACCCTTATGATAGGGAAATGTTATGGAGATGTGGAATTTTTTTCTGCCCCTTTTCTTCTTATTTCCTCCCTCTCTCTCCAGTCACAGAGAGTTTCCTTCAACCATGAAACCACCTCCAAAAAAAACCCCGCAAAATGGTGCTATTCAACAGGGCAATAGGGGAGAGCTATTTTTATACTTTAAGCACTCATGCCTTAACATGTTAAAAAGAGAGGAGGAAAGAAAACAGATAATGATAAAGACCTTATGCACGTTTGCTGCTCTTTACTAACTCGAAATGGTCAATCCACTATGGGCCCATGGGAACTAGTCATTGGACCAATATCTTGAGGGCTTCCCAAGTAACTTTTGGACTGTTGACCCAGGAAGTATATTTGATCTTAATCAAACTCCTGATCTTCAGGGAAACCTCTTCAGCCTGACACTCACCCAACCTGACCTGATTCAGAGATTCTTTGAGGTTGGATTAGATTGGAAATGTGCAAGAAAGACCCTCAGCTGTCTAGGACATAGGGTAGAGCACTGGTAGAGAAAGCAGGGGAAATGGTTTTATCAAGGACCATTTGGCAAATGGCATTTGAAGCTAGACATGGGTTTTCTTTTCTTCCTCCTGGGAGCACTAATGTGGCTAAGTACTAAGGACCTAAGTCTATCATCATCTTCTGCAGCACAGTTCTTATGGTGAAGGGGAAGACAAAGACCCCACACTAGACCTATGTTTTTGGTCCACAGTACAAGAAATCATAACTTCGGGAATGGAGACAGGTAGCATGAACCCATATTCCCTCCACCTCTCAGGATGCAGAACCCTTTTTGGATAGGAAGTTAATCTAATCATTTAACTTGACAGGGAAGGAAAGATAATTTTATTTTTGTTGTTTTTAAAGAACTAAAGCATAGTAAAGAAAAAATCTAACACTTGTGGATCTGAGAGGTGCAGACTAATCTTATGGGAACGTTTAGGAATTTGTAGCACTTAAATGCCAACAAGCTTATTCTTGAAGGTCTATACAAAAAAAAGTTTTAAATTAATTCAATTCAACAGGCATTTAATAAGCATCTACTACATGCTGGGTACTTTATTAGGTGCTGGTGATATAAAGACAAAAATAAGAACAAAACCACTTGTTAAATTGAAAGCAAGTTTGTCCCAAAGTGAAAAGGATATGGATTTCCTAAATTGAGGGAAAACTGGCAATTTGTGAACAATAACTCTATCCTGGAATGGTTTTCATCTAATTTTAGTCTTAACTGAGTCATTCACCCCCATCACTCATCATCCATAGTGCAGGTGGAAAAAAAAATCACTACAAATATGAGCAGGAAGGAAGAAAACAGATAATTGAGGATGTGTTTCATCTCAAAGAACATGAGATTAGGAGACCACAGTGGAAGTGAAAGCTGAGGAGATGGGAAGTGAACTTTAGGGTTTCCCCTAACCACCTACATTCACCTATAAATCTGTCACTCGTAAAGAGAACAAGGTCAGGAAATGCTCTCCACAGACGGGTGAAGACAAGCTCTTAGCATCATCCTTATCCACCTATGAAACACAGTCAGGCAGATTGCACTGATAAACAAAACCAATGATATCAACATTTAGACTTTGGGTAGTACTTAGAATCCAGAAGAGAATCACGATAGAACCTGGTTGGGGGGTGAGGGAGTGGGGAAGGACTATCTTTTGTTTTTCATTTTACTCTGATTCTGAGACTGGAATCTGCCGCGGGTGATTCAGCCCATCCAAAAGGGGCACGAGATGCTTCCACCGGAAACATATCAACATCCAACATTTAGCTCATTTAAGATAATGGGGAAAAAACAGGGACATAAAGAAGACCTGAACACAGCGTGTCAACGCAACTTCCCACGAGTATTTTTAATGATGCTTTGTCCTATCACAACACCACGGACTTTAGGAATTTTAGGTTTAATAAAATGTAGTAACGTAGGAGCATAAATCTCAAGCTGGTATGGACCTCGTGGGCCATCTACTCCCAGCCCCTCCTTTTACAGATGAGGAAACTGAGGCCCAAGGAGGTTGCGTGACTTGCCCAAGGTCACATAGGTAGCAGGTGTCAGAGGTAAAATTTGAGCCAGGTCCTCTGATAAGTACAAAAGCGTGAGTTTCATAAGTCTATTTAGAGATTTAATTTCAAACAATTCCTCAACAACACTGAAAAATATAAACTAAAGATACTTCAAACTATGTTTTCTGTCAGTAAGTGATCGACGTATGCATGCCTGGAGTGAAACTGGGTCTAACCTTGCTCCATTGAATGTTTCTAACTAAAGATTGTATCTCAGATTCAAAAAATACTTATGTCTCTTGTTTCTGATACAAAATTCTACAGTAGCTTTAATAAATAAATAATAAAATGTTTCTTAAAAGTATGAAATGTAAACTTTGTTGTTCTTCCAACATAGTATAATTTTTTAATTGCTTGAAACACAATAGTGCCCTTACAGGAAATCACACTACAATGTACAGAGTCTACATTATATCGTACCTATCACTTAAAAAGATTTCTCCACAATCCTAATGTACATCTAGGAGACCCATATCAGAAAGAACACCACTGAATATAGGAAAGAGACAAGTCACTACCAGAGAGAACATGCAAGAACCATACAGCCTACAGAGATCAGGGTTTACATGAACTCTAACTAACCAACATGCAAACAAAAACAGCCCACCCCCTTTCAACTAGCAAACCAAGTTATTGCCAAAATACCAACTTAGTGCTGGCATTTAAGCAAAAGAGCAGAGAACTCGACAGAATAATTCTTCAGCTTCACAACTTAGTACTCAGGCTTTATTCTGGGAACATATCACTTTCCATCACTGGGAGTTGAGTCTCTATACCAAGTGCAGGATAGAAAATCTCTACGGATCTGCTTTCCTCTCAACATGTGGAAACAGGTATGCCTGTGATTTCTCTCACCCAAGAACAGGATGGGTTTTCTCCACTTTGTTCTATTCCATTCCTTCTCTTTGGCCACATTTCCTTTTCAGACCTTAGGAAAAGTGCCTGGCAATCCACACAGGTTTCTTGGTAAGGACACCAAAAACAGCTGCTCTGATTTTTTCATCACATTCAAAGTCAGACACATTCAAACACAAAACAGGCTTATGACTAGTCATCAGTAGACTGCCTTTGTCATGAAATAAATGCTACAATATCTCTGGGTCAGTTTGGGTCTTTTTTCCAGCACTGCTGGCCATTACAGTACAATCAGTGTTCACACAAGTAGGGTTTCAAGAAACCTACTACAGTAGCTGGGAGTGGTTTTGTTAAATTTATAATGAGACTTATGGAAAAGACCACTTTCAAACATACATACAAAATCTCTCTCCCCGACTGCTTGACAGCTGAATAAGTTATTTTTAACCATTAATTTCTGTTATGTCTATTCCCCTCAAACCACACTATTAAGGAAACAACAGCAGGATTCTTCAGCTCAACCAGCTCTTAAAGGACCAATTCTGTGGCATGTTCAGAAGACCATCTGTGTCGAAGATCCCACATCAGCATTCCAAAAGAGAACTGTGCAGACCTTATCCTGAAGGGAATGGAAATCTCATGCCCCTAGAATGTATCCACTCATAGTTTATCTCTAAACCAGCAATAAGGGACTGAAATCATTGTCAAAGAGCCTATGTGGGGGCTACAAGGAGGCAGACATCAGAAGAGTTACATAAAGTCTTCAAAAATAGAGATGTTGCACTATTGAATCAACTATACAGTAAAGAAAATGGGTGTAGCCAACCATAGGACAGGTCAGACTTTTGAACAGGAATAAGTTTTGGCTCTAGCTATAGGATTTCAGAAACCCTAGAAACTAGAGCGAGAGACTACATGTGAAAACAGATTTGCCTCACAGATTAGGATTGGTCATTTTGGGAAGGATTGTCAAAAGGTGATCTTGGGAGCTTGGGGAGTCCCTCACCCCTAATTTAACCCCATTGCTTTACAGATGAATGAATCGCTGTGGCTACATAGAAAAATAATACCAAATTCCAGATAATTTCTGCAGGGCTCTGGTGCCATGACGAGAAGGCTATGGTGGGGCCCCTGTCCCACTATGGCTCATCAAAGAGCTGCAGATCCAGTCGGACAACAATCTCCCCTGTTGGAACTTCATGTAGAAGGAGGCATTTGGTAACTGGCCCTTTTGAACCCTGGTCTTTCTTGATGTCTGCCACACGGATTTCTGTCCGACCCAAAAAATCTAAAATGAAAAAAGCAAAAAAAAAAAAGTGAGAGAACTTATCACTATTTTCCAATGTCAATAAATGACAAAAAAAAAATCTCCCTGATTTTATTTTCCTTAACACTTTAGAATTTTGATAGGCTTTATTTTGTACCCTTCCTGGTACAATGGAGAAAACGTCAGACTGGGAGTGAGGAACCCTGAATTCTAGTCCTTCTTTCACCATGTCTAGCTATGTGATTTTAACCGAGTCACTTAACTTCTCCATGCCTTAATTTCCTCATTCACAAAATGAATATATTATCACTGGCCCTCTTTGCTTCCCAGAGTCACTGAAAGTAAATGAGGTAATAGGTGGTGTGAAGCTGTTTTGAAAGTGAGAGAGACTATTCAAAGGAACAATCATTTAATAAGGCCTAATAAGTCCCTGGCACTGTGCCAGGTGATTTATAAAAATTAAAATTATCTAATTTGACCCTCACAACAACTCTGTGAGGTAGGTGTTATTATCATCCCTACTTTACAGTTGAGAAAACTGAGGTAGACAGAGGTTAAATGACTTGCCAAGGGTTATAAAGTTAGTAAGTATCTGAGGCTGGATTTGAATTCAGGTTTTCCTGACTTCAGGCCCAGCTCTCTAAATAATGTGCCACTCAGCTACCTTAGACATTCAGTTCAAATGGCTCTCCACGATAAGAAATACCCTTCTTTCAAATCTCCTTTGTAAGAGCTGGGAATCTGTCAATTGGACAGGGAGGGAGTATTTCTCCCCAGATGTGAATTACAGAGGCAAGCCTTTGTTATAAGCATTACACTTGTATGCCAATAGGAATGTTAATAAGATTATGCATTTTCATGGACTCTTAGCTGCAAATTCCAGCTCCACCAGATGGAATAAGAATGTGACAGTCTTCACTCTGAGAAGTCTATGAGTATAAAAAGAGAAGGAGCCTTTTTCCAGGATAATATCATACCATTATCAAACAGAGAGACAGCTTTAGAATCCAACAAGATGGTGGAATAGACATTCTCTCTGATCCTTATGACCTCTCAAAGCTTTCCAAAATAGAGATTACATGCCAAAGGTAAAACAACTTCAACCATCTCCATGATATAAACCCAAAAGAAAGTTTTTAAAACTTCATGAATTAATGCTTACACTGACCTTTCCCACCACCCACCATGCTCCTGACAGCAAGAATGCTCTAACCAACGGGACCTATGAGCTTGCAACAAAACACAAACCCCCACACCACAGACCTCCCCTCCCTCTTTCCAGTGCTATGGAGATTTGGACTCCAAGCTGTAGAAGTTTACTGGGGCCTCACTGGCAAGCAATGTGGCAGCATTCTGTGTTACAAAAGATTTCTGCAAGAGAGAGGAGGAATAGAGGGAAAGGATCAAGACACCTATCTGGGCTCAACCTCTCACCCTCCCCACTCCACCTCTCAGAGCCTTAGAAATCCAAACTTCAAAAGACATAAACCATCCCTGGATGCAGTGTCACCCCTCTGAACTTCTAGGCCAGAGAACTGAGGAACCGAGGGAATGAGACAGGACACCATCGTGGGGCAGGAGGGGAGCTGTGCAGCATTCCACTAACCTCGAGTGAATGAACCCAGCATCAAGCTGGGGCCAGTTCTGTCTACCCAAAAGTCACTTGGGGCAGAGACCTAGGCTGGTGAACTGTGAGTTGCCCAGCATGGGAGTGAAGAGGTTTACCTAAATTCCCAGAAAAACCTTAAAACTTTTAGATTCCTTGTAGACTCACTTATCTCTCTTTGACATCTTTCCTCCCTGGCCCCCAAAAAGAACCTGGCTTCAGTTTTGTTTACCGGTCCCAGGAAACCCTTAAAGTTTTAGAAACTGCCTTATTTCCCTTTGAAAGCCCTTTGAAAGCAAACTTCCCCTTCCAGCTCCCTTCATTATCTATTCTCATTGTTTGTTCAAATCACTCAGACATTCCAAAGCAAAATTCTCACCTGGACCCTTTTCCAAATGGTCCACTTCCCCCATCAACTGGCTTTCCCATTGTTTTGCCTTCCTGGCCATTCCCACCCTTAATCCTAGCTAGGGCCAGTGTTCCCCCAGTGTTCTGTTAGCCCCAGCTTGCTGGCCACCCCCATCCAGATCTCCCTAGAGCCCTCCTCCCCTCACCCCAAACTGCTTGGCCACTCCTTGGACCCCTCCTCCCGTCACTCCAAACTGCATGGCCCCTCCCTCAGTCTGTACTTAAGGTTCACCTTTCCCCCATTCTGATGCTGAGCTGTTCCCAAGCCTAGCAGCTGAGACCCCTCACGCCCACCCATCCTAACAGGCCTATCCACCCCAGCCCCTACTCAGTCGCTGAGCTTTCTAGACTGCCTCACGCTGCTCATCCTTGAGAGCGTCACCTGACCACCTTAAACCCCATTTAGATCACAGATGTTTGGGCTCCTTTGGAGTCTGGCCTATATGCTTATCTATAATAAACTTTTTCTCTGGCTGGAAGCAGATCTGAGTTGAATTCATTCAGGCAGATCTGTGGCACGATTTGGACTTTTTCCCATGATCTTGGGGTGCCTCTGTGCATCTAAGAGCACCCCAAACCCCCCCCCTTCAGGAGGAGGCTGAAATGCTTTGAGATACAGCTCCCTAGGAAACCACTATCAAAGGAGAGAGAATCAGGAAGTGAGCAATTGGGAGAAATAAGGGAAAAAAGATTGAAATTACCAAAGATCTCAGGGAGAAGAAAAACTCAAGAAAACTCAAACAAAACCTTGAACATAAGGAGATAAATCAACAGAGAAAACATTAACAGCAGAAGGAAATATGACCTTCACATCTAGCAAATGAGTTGAAGCATCTATGAAAAATACTGCAAAATAAAGGAAAACAGAAAATCAACATTTGATGAAACAAAGGACCCTGTGGAATTTGAGAAGAGTATGGAACTACAACATACTGTTACTGTAAAAGAGAAATGAGAATTATGAGAGTAGAATTTATGTTCTACATAGGAAAAATAATAGGCAGAAGAAAAAACTTAAATCTGTGATAACAAATATCACCAAAGGAACAAAAGAAAGAACATAATTGAGAATATAGAAGTGAAGGACACTCTCAAAGAAGAGAAGCAAAAAACAATAATATTAAATGAAAATATGTTCTCTAACCAAGCAAAACATACTGATCTTAAAGACAGGATATGTAGAGATGATCTACAGATTATAGGTCTCCCAGAAGAAAAAAATCTGAACCATAATGCAAGAAATAATACTTTTCTGCCCAGAACTTCTGAATACAGAAAATAAAATGACTATTAAAAGAATTTCTAAGTCACCTCCAGAAAAATACAAAAACTCAGGTTCTAAGACACATAGTGGTTAAATTTAACAATTCATTTCAGAAACAAGTTTTACAAGTGACCAGGAGAAGGACCTTCATATACGAAAGAAAGGACATTTGAGTACCACAAGACTGTTCTGCACCCACTGGAAAATGCAGAAAGGAATAAGGTATTCCAAACAGCAATGGAGCTCAGGATATAGCCCAGGGTGACTTACCCTGCAAATCTGGACTTAAACATAAATGAAAAATAAAAAGGACATTCAATAATGTAAAGGTGTTTGAAACATCCTTAGAAAGAAAACCAGACCTGAAGATATTACTTGCTTCATGAACACCCCAGGCAATAGAACTGCAAAAGTGGTAAATAAATATAGTAGCCAAAGACAGTAATAGCAACAGAGTGACAGTAGAAACCAGTAAGAGACTTCCTTCTAAATATACCCGTAGAGTCAGGGATGAAGCAGAAATCTTGTGGAGGTAAGAGTGAAGAGGCCAGCTCGGGACATCATGGATGGAAATTTGCAACACCTACAGGTGAATCAATATGTTGTGTAGGACTACATTACAAAGTGGGAGGGTACATGAAAGGGGAAGGGTAGCAGCGGGGAGAGGAGGGAGTGCGTAATGTGATTAAGTCAAATTGAGGACTAGCAATGAGAGGATGGTGATCTCTGTGGTCTCTCAGAAGGCTCAGAAGAGCCTTCAGGGGAATGGGTGACAAGGAATGGAGAAGGACTGGATGGAAGGAAAAAGGGGATGGCTTTGTTTTGGTAGTAGGAGGGGATTCCACTGATTAATACTCCTAAGGGTGAAGAGATGTTCTGTGAAGGAAGATGTAGACCTTGTTCTGGGCATTGTCTGAGATATTTGATGCGAAGGTAGCTAGCTACCCTCTCTGTGCCAGGATTCATAGTGCCCCCATCTAGCTGACTTTGTAGGCTTGTGGGGATCAGAGCCAAGAAGAAGGCTCACAGATCCAACCTTTCATTTTGCAGATGAAGAAACTGAGGCTCAGAAAAAGGAAGCAACTTACCTAAAGTCACAAAACTAGCAGAATGAAGAAAAAGAAGAAGAAGAAGAAGAAGACGATGACTTTGAGGGCTGGGGGGTGGGAGGAGGGAAGTGGTGTGCTAACATGGGGCAGGAATTACCATTGTTCTGTCACTTACACAAATTAGCATTGTTTTGAGAGTAAGGAAATGTCCATTTCACCATGGAAATGTAGCAGAAACTGCCTAGAGTTGAGAATGGATACCTCTGAAGTTCTGATTCTATGAGGAATAAAGAAAATAGAGGCTAGATAATTATAGGGGTCAAGAACTAGAGAATGAGTGTCTAGAGTACACAGCACTGGAGGATATACAATGAAGAGAATAAGAGAAATCATCTCTGGAAAAAGATGCCAAAAAAATGAAATTTTAAAAAAGTAATGAGCAGGGCCCATTAAAGGGGAGGAGAGGAAGGGGGATCTACTAACTCTCTAACTGAGAGGGAAAAAAGTAGGAATGAATTAAATAACCAAATAAAAGCGGGGGGAAATGATTTAATAAGCAAAACTCTAAAGGGAAGGGTATAATAAGTAAATGGGAAGGGGGATCAGGGGTAAGAGGAAGAGAGTCAGTGGGAATAGGGCCACCTTAAAAAAGATTTAAGAAAAGAAAAAACCCAATATTAGAGACAAATAGAGGAAAATATAAACCTCACTCTCATAACTTTAAATGTAAATGGATTAAAAAATCTAATAAAAAGCATGACAGATTGGATAAGAAAACAAAACCCTACAATCTGTTGCTTGCAAGAAACACATTTTAAAAACAGACATACACAAAAACCTGGGGGATGGAAGAAAATTTTTTACCATGCATCAAGTGAATACAAAAAAACCCAGGAATTAAATTCATCATCAACCCAAGATCAGTCCTTTGTGTGGATCTAGTTCCATTTTAAAAATACAATGCAGAACTACAACCTCAATCAGGACCTAGAAATACCTCTTCACAAGAACAAATTGCCCAATTGGCTTCCTTTGTGCACACTAAGAAGAGTAGGAAGATATTTACTAATTTGAAGTATAGAGAAGCTGGCTTACTTCCCACATTTACCCAATGAGCTTTGGAATTCTTTTTACAGAGTGCATACAGCTTCATAAGTCTTCATTGCCCAATCTCCCAACCTTATCAGTTACCAGCAAGAGGAAGAAAGCTCATCATCAAGGCCTAAAAGAATGCAACAGTGCAATCATCTAAGTTTGTAAGCTATCTTGGTTGGCTGGGGTATTGAGATTCTAGATTGTTACCTAGAATTACTACTGCCAAATGCTTTACCTCTACAGCCCTGATCCTAAAGTACAGTAGACATTCTTACATAGCTGGTACTCAAAAAATATTTGTTGAATGAATGAATGAGTTAGTTGGGTACCAGATAGGTATTCTTTTTGAGAAGCTACACATTAGACAATTTCTTCAATTTTGCCATCTTCACCTTTGGTCATCCCTTCTCTCAAAAATAAAATCTAAGATGTTTTAAGGTCTCAGTACTTCAAGATAAAGTAGGTTTTTTGGAAGTGGAAGTAGGGTGTCAAGGAGAGAAGGCACTTATAACAGTTTGAATGCTGATTTATACTCACCATCAGGAGAGAACTGGTCCCTCTCAAACACAGTTATGCAGAGGACATCCTGCTCCAGGTCCTTGATGAAGAACTGGCAGTTGGAATTCCACTTGGGGTTCAGTGTGTCCTGTATTGTCTTTGTAATATGACACTGAGAGCCCATTGTCACCTCGCAATAGGGATTACTTTTACCTGAATTGAATAAAATAAGTGACTAGCTCATTTCTGTTTTACAAGGGCAGATTTATAGGTGATCGTAGCCATAGTTGCAGCAATATTATTCCTCCCACCTCAAACCTAACCCTCTGCCCCAATGTCATCTTAATGAATTAAATCAAATAAATAAACTAAAATAGTAACTTCCAGTAAGTAGCACGGTGTCAGGAAGCAAATGAGAGCCAAAAGGTTGATCCACTAAGTAAAGAATCTACTAGACTATTTTAAGCTCTACCCCTGCATCATATGTTACCACCAGGATATCTCGACAGAAGCTTGAATTCAACATGTCCAAAACCAAACTCATCAAACTAGCCCTTCTTCAAACTTTACTATTATTGTGGAGGGCCCCACATTCTTTCCAGTGATGCAGGTTCATGCCCTCAGAGTCCTTTTGGAATTCCCTCTTATTTATACCCCATACCTGGTCAGTCAACAAGCATTGATTAAGTACTTACTGAGTGCCAGGGACTGTACTAAGTGCTAGGGAGACAAGCACCAAGAAAGAAACAGTCCCTACACTCAACTGTCCAGTCCCATTGATTCTACCTTGCATCTGTCTCCTCTTGACTCATACGGACACCACTCCATTGTTGACTCATCACCTGTCATCCAGAGTACTGTAATAGCCTACTAATTGGTCTTAATGTTTCCATTCTCTCTGTTCTCCAAATCCATCTTTCACATTTAGCAAAATCATCTTCCTAAGGCTCAGGTCTTACAATGCCATTCACTTATCCTCTAAATATTCTGCCATTTCCTATCATCTTTAGAATAAATTATAAAATCCTTACTTTTGCATTCAAGGTCCTTCTCAATCTGGCACCTATTTCTCTTTCCAGCCTTATTTCATAGTATTCTTCACACACTCTTAGCCAAATAGAAGGATTTGCTCTTCCCTGAACTAAACATTCCCTCTCTCCTCTATGCATTTGTATAAACTGTCCCTCAGGCTTGGAATGTGCTCCCTACTCACTTCTGCCTTTCAGTCAACCAGTCAGTCAATAAGCATTTGTTAAGCACAATACTAAGTCCTGGGGATACAAAGAAACTAAAGACAGTCCCTGTTCTCAAGAACCTCACTTCTAATGAGGGAAACAACATGTAAACAATTACATACAAACAAGATTTGAACAGAATAAATAGGAAGTAGTCAACAGAGGGAAGGGACTAGCATTAGCAGGAATCAGGAAAAGCTTCATATAAAAGGTAGGATTTTAGCTGAGATCTGACAGAAGCCAGGCAAGCTAGAGGGGAGAACATTTCTGGGATGGGGGACAGCCAGTTAAAACACTTCTTCAAAACCTCAGCTCAGGCACCACCTTCTACATATAACCTTCCCCGATTTCTTCTTCTCCAACTTATCTACATACATGATATGGCCCCTCACTAGAATGGAGCAAATGCCTTGCGGTTAGAGAATAGGTTGTTTTTGTCTCTGATTACCATCACCCAGCACAGTGCCATCTACTTAGTAAATGTATGACAGGTAGAATTGAAATATACTTTTAAAATATCCATCTACTTTTCTTCAGACTTTGACCTTTGACCTTTGTAATTATTCGGGGCTATATACTTCCTTGACTATTACTACCTTTTAGATATCTTACTTACATATAGGATGGTGACCAGGAAAAAAGTTCTGGACATTTCGTGAGTATTGGAAAGAAAAATGAGGTTCCGATATAACAACTGCTAAAGGGAAGAAAAAACAAAAAGATATCCTTACCATGTGACCAACAGGGCTTTAATTCAATGCCTTCAACAATGTTCACCATCAACCTCCCAATACCTGTTGCCCTTTGGGAACGAACTGTAATGGGGGGTGAAAAGGATTTCAAGTATTACAATTTAACATTTTGATATCCCGCTTTCCCACCTCCATCTCCCTCAACCCATAGCCCGTATTTCTTTCCCTTCTCTGAAGAGCCCATAAAATAATAGTTTCCTATTTCCCACCAAAAAGAATGATGAGCCATATTTTTGTTTTCAGAATGAACCGTCCACTCTTTATCCCACACTCAACTCTCCCTCAGCATCCACCCCACCTTTTGCTACCCATTTCAACTTCTGGCAGTATCTTCTAGCCCTGAGGATCCTGGTTTGAACCAGGATGGACCCCTGGAACTGATTCTAAAAAAAATTGCCCATGATGCTATATGTTACCTACCTAAGTATGCCTTTTCCCTCTTCTTTTTCTCAGTTTCAATGTAGAATTCAGAAGCAGCTTTAATTTTCTGTACCCAGGCAGTTCTTAGAAAGGAGAGGAGAGAAAGTTGCTAAATATAACTCAGTCTGAGGATCTCAGTGACCAGCACAGTGCTGGTACATACAACAATAAGTACCTGTTGAATGAATGAATGATGGCTGCTGTATGTGCACAAAGTCATTCAACAGCATTCATTAAGAGATTATATGTGCTATAAAACCTGTGCTAAATGCCAGGAACCCCCCAAAAAGGCAAAACCAGTCCATGTCTTCAAGGAGTTCACATTCTAATTGGAGGAGATAAGCACAAAAATAATTAGGTATATATAAGGTATATAGAGAATAGACAAAACATTATCTCAAAGGGGAAGGAAGCTGGAGAAACTGAGAAAGGTGTCCTAAAGATGAAACTTGAACTGAGTCCTGAAGGAAGCCAGGGAGACTAAGAGGTTAAAGATGAGGATAGACTATATTCTAGGCAAGAGAGAAAGCCAGTGAAAAGACTTAGAGATAGGAGATGGAATATCATGGGTGAGGAACAGCAGATAGGCCAGTGTGGCTGGATTATATGATGTCAAACTGAGGCCTGGGAAAGACCTTAATTTAGAAAGGCCAAGGTCATCCACTGCATCCCAGGTCATCACCAGTCATCCTGACCTATGCCGTGCCACTGGACTATGATGACTCAGGAGGATAGAGTGAGGCTGACGACTTTGCGCAGCCCTACCTCACTTAAATCCAATTCACTCACAAGTCAAGACATCACCCCATGATGTCACTGGTCCTCTTCAAGATCAAAGGACAAACAGCAACACTGTAAAGTGTATGGAGAGAGTAAAGTGTAAGAAGACTGGAAAGGTAGGTAGGGACCAGATTGTGAAGAGGTTTAAAAGCCAAGCAGAGGACTTTATATTTCATAATGGAAGTAAAAGCAAGTCACTGGAATTTATTTATTGAGGAGTGGGGGTTGGAAATCAGACTTATGTTTTAGGAAAATTACTCTGGCAGCTCAATAGAGGATGAATTTGAGTGGGAAGAGAAATGAAGCAGTAAGTCCATTTAGAAAATTATTGCAATATTCTAAGAGAGCAGTGATGAAGGAATGAACTAAGGTGGTGGCTATGTGAGTGGAGAGAAGGGGACAAATATGAGAGATGTTGTGAAGGCAGAAAGAGAAAGATTTGATAAAAGATAAAAGATATGAAAAAAGATTCTACGTATAGGATGAGTGAGAGAAATCGAATGTGACCTCAAGATTGTGAGCCTGGATGGCTCTGAGGATGATGCTGCCCTCATCAATAACAAGGAAGTTTTGAAAAGAGGAGGATTTTTGTGGAAAGATACTGAGTTCTGTTTTGGACATGTCGAGATTAAGGCACCTATGGGACATTGAGTTTGAGAAGTCTAAATTGGTGGTATGGAACTGGGATTCAGAAGGGAGATTAGGATTGTACATATGGGGATAGGGAGTGGACTCAGGAGTTCATTAGGTGATGAAACTCCCACTACCAATGCTAGTTAGCACCATGTCTGCAACTTACAGTTTGTAGAAAATTGCCTAGGACGCTGAAAGGTTAAGCAATTTGCTCAGAGCCATACAGCCAGTATGGGCATGTCTTTAGGCAACAGGGAAAGAGCCAGTAGAATAGGAATAGTTTGAGAATGAGACAGAGACAGAGAGAGAGAGAGAGAGAGAGAGAGAGAGAGAGAGAGAGAGAGAGAAGAGAAGAGATGATAGTGGGGGCAATCTGATGGAGAAGACTGGAGAAGATGGAACCAAAAATGCATCTAAAGGGACTGACTTTAGCAAGAAGAGGAGCCACCTCTTCATCCAAGATCAGAAGGTTGGGGATTGTGGGAAAAGGAAGCCTGAGTGACGTAAAATAAGGAAGGAGAGGGAAAAGGGAAAAGGGAGCTCTTAGTCAATGACCTCAATTTTTTCTGTGAAGTATGAAGAGAGGTCCTCAGGAGAGATGGTATGATCACAGAGTACCATGAGAGGTTTGAAGAGAGATGAGAAGGTTTAGAACAATCACTGTGGAACTTACTGAATCGTTTAGGGAGGAGTAGAATTACTGCCTTGTTACAGTGAAGGCATAATTGAGATTACATCACTTAAATTCATAGTGGCCCAAGTCATCACTGTTTCATGATTTTCTCCAGCTCTGTTCAGCAACATGGGAACAGGGGAGATGGAGGCATATAGCATGTGTTTGGCAAGGGCTATTGTTTGGGAAGTTGTGATCTGTCATGGAATGGGGGGCAAGAGATTTGAGAGTAGAAAAAAATTGAATTAAATGGGTTCTACAAGGAGTTGAGACAGAGGAGGGAGGAGACTGCAACTATTGCAAGGGTTTTGGCCTGAGAAGGAACTGTGTGGTGGAGGGAATGAATGGACAAAGGGAGAGAGAGGTGAGGATGAAGAATAGGGTGAAGAGTTGGAAAAGAAGGAATGATAAAAGATCATGATTATATAAAGGAATGTCAGAGTTCATGAACAGGGAAATAGAAAACTTGTGTTCAATGGCAAGATCAAAGATCTGATGATTTGGGGGTATAATTGAGGTGGAATGGACGAGGAGGTCATGGGAATTGAGTAGATTTGAAGAAGTAAGAAATTAGGGTTTTGAAGGACCTTCGATATGCATGTAGAAGTCCCTTACTATAAGGTCAGGAGTTGGGGCAAGAAAGACCAAAAGCCAGATGCTGAATTCCTTGAGGATTGAAGGACAATGTTCTGAGGATGATAGAGAGTGGCCATCAGGATCTGGATTGGTTGATAAGTTTGGATAGTCTGAAACTCAAAAGAGGAGAGGTTGCCAACTGACAGTGGTAGAGGGAGGGGGGAGGTAGCAACAGGAAGCAAGTGGAATCTCTGAGTCAGAGGTATATGAGAGAAAATGGCGAGGGGAGTATCATCAGCAGGAAACTGGATGTCAGGGAGAACTAGAAGACAGAAAGAGTGAGGAAGGAGGAGTTTTAAGATGAAAGAAAGTAACTAATTCCAGGTAGTGCTTTATACTTTTCTAAAGTGCTTCACATTTAAACAAGACTTCAAGAGTCTTCTTTACAGATGGAAAAGCAGGGGGGTCAAAGTTCATAGCAGTGAGTCAGGGTGGGGAAGATAGAACCTATATGAAAGTAAACCCCATGAGGACAGAAATTGTGTTTTCTGACTCCATGGTGGACTCCAAGCACAGACTACTCTGACTTTCAAGAGCAAATAAAGTTCCATTTATAATCATTTTAAAGCACAGATCCTGACACAATGCACAAGCCAACCCTGAAACAGGGCTTTGTAAATAAGAAAAATGACTGAGCATGAGGTAAAATGGCTACACTGAAAATTTACTAAAATTTATTACATTTCTGTATCAGTGGGCTGGTTTGTTCTCCAAACTTCCCAAACACGTAAATAGGTAGGATCAATTTTCAATTAGTCACATATATCTTATCGGTTTTATAAATTATTTAGGTAGATTTTTAAGTTTGAAATTGAATTGCTTTGCTCCATCAACTGGCATATTATGCAAACTAATGTCAATTTTTTTTTCCTATTCTGGCATCTCTGAGTATGGGAATTTCCTCTACCTTCCCCTCCCTCCAATGAAATTATTCTATAATTAATAGCTTCAGTGTCAGGACACTGAGAACTGTATAATCATATAATTAGCATAAGTCAGGCATGAGTCTAACTTTAAGGCCAGGTTTCTACCTACTATACTATCCTGTCACTCAATGTTAATTTTAGTCTGAGTAGAATAAATTAGGAAGACAAATCTTAATGCATTCCCCAAAAGCAACTTTTGAAAACTCAGTTGATCTCCCTGCAAGCTGCAACCACTCTACTACTCCCTTTCTACATACAGTAGGGACTCCCAGAAGGGAGGAACCTGCTAGCAGAATCTTCTCTTGGTTCTGCTTATTAACTTCAGGGCTAGCACCATCACCACCTTCCCATAATCCGAGATAAAAGATGAAAGAATTCTAGATTTAGAAGGGAGTTAGAGAATATCTAGTTCAGCTTGTACCTAAATAGGCATGGCTTTGACAACATCCCTGGAAAATGACAGATTTGTAAGAGCACACAGTATATAGAGATGTTTATGTTCTACTTGAAGACTACCAGGGATGGGGTACTCATTACCTGACAAGGCCACTTATTCTCCCGTGGGGATAGTTAGAAAGTTCTTCCTTATATTGAATAAGATCTGCTTCTCTGTAACCTGACACCCACTGTTTCTTGTTCTGCCCAATAGGGCCAAGGAGAATAAGCCTAATTTCTCTTACAGGATAGCCCAACAAATGCTTGAAGATATCAAAAGTAGCTCCCCTTCAGGAACAAAAAAATTGGGTCCCCTTGCCAAAGATCATCATTTATACAATGTTGAGAAAGCTTCATTACAATACTGTCCTTGGAGTCCATGCCATGAGGCTGTCTTACAGTAGGTCATTGATGTACTTTAGTAAATAAGCCCACTTGTATGGAATAAAATAATATAAAGAATTCCATTATGTGACTAACAGAATAGAATAAGATTCGAAATGGGTTATTTATTGAACTGGTTTCTATCCTGTCTCCATATTTATGTGTTGTGTGACTATCAGATTAAATTGTAAAAACATAACAAATGGACTTAGTTTATTCATATGTTAAACAATAATGATGATGGCGATGATGATAAAAATAAAATAACATTAAGATTCCATGAAAAGTCCACAGGAAGGCACTGAACTGAAGATATAGAAACCCAATTCCCCTTTTCTTTCTCCCTTTAGTGAGGAGATTGGAAATATTAATCTTATTCAATGACATTAGGCAGATCTCTCTCTTTTTTTTTTTGGTGAGGCAATCAGGGTTAAGTGACTTGCCCAGGGTCACAAGTGTCTGAAGCTTAGTTTGAACTCAGGTCTTCCTGACTTCAAGGCCAGAGCTCTATCTACTACACCACCTAGGTGCTGCTGGAAAGACCTTTTTCTTAAGACTCTACCCAAGGGAAGACCCAAAGTCAATATCATAATTGGAAGTCACTTTAAATCAAAGAGTAAAGAACACTGGGGAGAGCACCAGAGCAGGATACCCACCCCCCTTCCTTTACTGGACGAGCAAATCGAAGTTAAGTAGCTAATTTGCTTCATTTTCACCCATGCTGAGTTGAATGCTGGGCGTGTTGTTCACACACTTATTTTTCACAAAATCCCTTTTAAGAAAAATTTCATTTCCAATAGTTTTTGTGAAAAGTTTTCATTCTAATGCATTCTGTTGTCATTCGAATTGAGGCAGAGTCCCCAAACTACAGAAAAATGCACCAAAGCAGAGAAATATGCTGTTAGCCCAGAGAAAGCCCTGATTTAAATAAAATGCCTGAAAAAGAATGTGGAGTGTTCTTCATTAGTCACACATCCCCTGCTGGCGTAATGCATTCGAGCACCGATTCCCAGTCTTGGCTTTGCCACACCACAAGGTGTCGCCATTTATCTCCAGGGTATCATGAAATTCAGAAGCAATTTCCCCAAAGGATGTCACAGGAAAGAAGAGACAACTGTGTGCCTAAAGTTACAGGCATTTAGTTTCCCCTGATTTCCTGGGCTTACTTAAGCATATTGGGAATTAACCTCAGTGCTGAACATCCATTTGTTGAGTGTGTTATAACAGAGATTCCTTTGGAGTATGGCTTACACTAGATGGCCAAATAAGGCCTCTTTCCAACTAGAGAATTCTCCGATTCTGGAATTCGGTGACTGGTACAGAGACAAAGGAAGAGAGGAAATTCTAGGAGAAGTGAGAAGTTGAGTGTTCTCCAGCTTGCATTGAACACCAAAGAGGGACGATGTTGGGGGAATCTGGGTCCTGATGCCTTCCCCAAAAGGGCCTATATACTAGCATGGAAACATAATGATGAGAGCCTGTTAATAAGTTTGGTCTTTTATTATGTCAAGTCAAGTCAACAAGCATTTAATTAAGTGCCTACTATGTGCCAGGTACTGATTGAAGCTGAATTAGGTATTTTCTGGGATGGGAAGAAAAAGGGAGTGGCAGCTGTAAGAAGACCATGAGTGAAGGCAGAACTGTCTGACTTCAGATGACAGGTGCATAACAGCCCACAGCATCCTCTTTAGAGGCAGCTGGAAGGTTTTGGGGGGAAAAACAGGTGGGGAATCAATGCATTTGTCAGAGCAAATATGGCACAAAAGAAAGATCACTGTACTAGAAGACAGAAGACCTGGGTTCTAATCCTGGTCTCATCATTCATTTATTAGTTGAGCATTCTTGGGCAGAGGCAGCTGCCGGTATGCTAGGCCTGAATCAGGAAAACCCAAGTTCAAATTCTGCCTCAGATATTTATTAGCTGTGTGACTCTAGGCAAGTAAGTGTCTATTTGCCTCAGTTTCCTCAACTACAAAATGGGGGTAATAATAGCACCTAGCTTGCAAGGTTATTATGAAGATCAAATGATATAATATTTGCAAAGTACTTAACACAGTGCCTGGCACATAGTAGGCACTTAATCAATCAATCAATGTGTATTCCCTTTCCCTTCTCCTGGGACGAGTCACTTGTCTCAGTTTCCTTCACCATAAAATGGGTACAATATTATCTGTTCTGAATACCTCATCAGGTTAACAGTAAGTATCAAATAAGATAAAATATTTGAAAGTGCTTTGAAAACCATAAAACTATACCATTATATAAAAGATGGTGGTATTATTATTAAAACAGCAATAAGACCTCTGTTCAACTCATGTAAATGGTGTATGAAGGTGAGATGGGTGAATGTGAGAGAACCTGGTTCCATACCAGGAATGTTGCTGGATCTTACCTTTCATTTATGCTTTCTGCACGGAGAGTGTAGACTCTATCAATGTGGGAAATGTGGAAGATGGGCTCATCTCCAGAAGGGTCAGTGGGTAATTTTACTAGGACTTCATTTAGGAAAATGGGCTGAAAAATACCATGCATGGGTATCACAATACTATTCTGATGGTATATATTGGGAAGAATAAAAAGATAGCATTTGTACTATCATCCCTCATTTCCAATGATTTATATCTTACCACCAATTTGTACATTTTTTAAAATAATTCTTTGTATAGATGTCTCTCTCTATTCCAATTCTTTACCCTTATTAAAAATTTTTTGGGGTTAGGGAAACTGCTTAAGATATGATTTATCCATCACCTAGCTGGTATGTTTTTTTTCCTATGCAGGAATAATTTTTTTCCTCCCCCTAAAAATAACCACTGTATAGCAAAGCAATTGACCTCTAACTTGTAGTCAAATAGTTTTCTCTAGATGCTTTTATCTAAAAATTTAGCACAGTGCTTAGCACAGTACCTGACACATAGCAGGCATTTTAAAAATGCTTGTTGACTAGACCAAATACATCCCATCCCAAAAGAACTCAGACTCCCAGCCCTGGGGACTCTGACTGGTGAGCAATCACATTATCTTACCCAGTTCTGGGCCCACTGTGCCAATTTCTATCAACTCTACCAAATGTGCACCATCTGGTGCCCACACTTTTGCTCCCCTCTACATGTTGTTTTCTGCTATAGAAATATAAACTCTTCAAGGATTGTCAAGGATTGTCTTTTCTGATTATACTTGCAACCTCAACTTAACACAGTACCTGGCACAGAGTAAGTGCATAATAGACTTTTTTTTTCTCATCCACTGATTCATTCACATACAAGGTTTTTCCCCCAAATAAAGCTAAGCGTTTGTTTGGTTTTTTTTTTTCCTGAGACAACACCCACTTACAGACTAATCTGGAAAAAAAATAACCTCTAATTCTCTACCCCGATTCTAAACACACACAGAGCCATGACCATTTGAGCAAGACACAAATAGTTCAAGGACCTAGTTTTTAAAGTGCCAAATGTATGGACTGACTTTTGCCAGAAAGAAAAGTAAGAAAAGGAAAGTTATTCTAAGTTATTCTAAGGAGTCTGATGAACTTTCCTGACTATTTTACAGTTGTTTTGAGTTGCTGTCTTTCTGATAAAGTTGAGGTGGTTGCATGCTATAGATTAAGCCTCCTACTTTAAACTAGCTTTCATAAGCCTACAGCCAAAGTCTTATACTTACCATATTATCCTTCTTCTTCTATGTTTAAGCCTCAAAGACTAGAGAAACAATGGCTCCTCTTAACTCCACATCATTTTTGTTTGTTTGATTTAAAAAAAACAACAACACTACATCATGCCCAGTTGAAATTTTGAGGGACTTACCGTCTTATACATTTTATACTGTAGATTAGATTTGGGGCTGAAGACTTTGTCAGTCCCAGAAGAACCCAAAGGCTTGATTATCTGAGTCAGAAGAAGAAAGTCATTGAAAAGGAAGCCATATAGTTCCTTGTTGCTCTTGGCTTTGTACAATTTCCCACTGTGCAGGAATTTCCGTGGTCCCAAACAATTGGTGACTGAGTTGAAAACAAGTTGCTAAGAAGAAAAACAGAACCCACAGGAAAAAAGATGAAGAACGTGCATCTGTTACTAAGAACATGGGTTTCCATTGGAATACTGGCCTACGCTTGACATGCTTCATTTCTTGGACTCGCATCAAGGAATGCTTTGTAAGTATCCAGCAGTGCCTATTTGGGCTGGACACCGTACCTCCCCACCAGGACAAACAATCAATCAAAAAAAAAAAAAATGGGTCTATGGGAATCCCAACTCATGTTGCCCAAAGATTTATATTTTCTTCCCTTCCTACTGCCTCTCCTTCCAGTTCAACTCCACTAGTTGAAAGCCTTCAACCCTGAATTCTCTAACTCAGACACCAGCTGTGTGACCCTGGGCAAGTCACCTTTGTTTTCCTCTTCCGTAAAATGGGGACAATAATAGCACCTATCTCTCAGGGTTGTTGTGAAGATAAAATAATATTTGTAAAGCACTTTGCAAACCTTAAAGTACTACATAAATGCTATTATTATTATTTTATTATTACTAAATGAACTCTATGTTTCCTTTTATCTCTAATTCCTATGGTCCTCTTCAAAATATCTAAGAAAGCCTATTATCTAGAACAATGGTTCTCAGAGTATGGTCTGAAGACTCTTGCAGGCCCCAAATCCCTTTCAGGAATTTATAAGATTATTATTTACATAATAATACTAAGATATTATTTACCTATTAACATATCAATCCTTTTTCCTACTATATATGTATGAGGCCAAACTTTCTTCACATACTTCAAATAAAACAACAGATTGCAACAGATTGAATGCAGAATCAGATATGAGAATTCAGTTGTCGTCTATTAATAGTTAGACACTAAAATGATTTGCCAAAATATATAAAACAATCCCACTCTTCTCAACTAAAATTTTTGGAGGAAATATAGTTATTTCTCATATATTTATGTTAACCTGTAGAGTCAAATCAAGTCAACTAGTATTTATTAAGTACTTATTATGTGCCAGGCACAGTACTTAGCACTAGGAATACAAATATAAACAAGATGAAAAGCAGTCCCTGCCCTCAAGAAGTTTACATTCTAACAAGGGAAGACAACACATAAAAGGAAGCTAAAGCAGGATTGGGGTGGGGAGAAGGTATTGACTCCTGGGGCATGGTGGAGAAAACAGGAGATGCCTGGAGAGGGATGAAGACATGACTGGCCTGGGCAGTTTCTTTAGAATGTTAAGTTCTGGTAGCAACCAACCAATCAGAGAAAGGAGCCTTGGAGGGGGGTGTGAGAGGGGAGGGAAGGAATCAACTTCCAGCTTCCAAAGGCTTCCAGTCTCTTACAGCTACAATTAACAGAAATGTAATTGAAATGATTATTTTTTTAATTATCAATTTTAATTTTAAATATGGTAAATATTGGTAACTATAACTCACATAAACAAAAACCCTTTGGGAGCATCAATAATTTTTAAGTGTGTAGAAGTATATTGAGTCCAGAAAAGTTTGACAACTACAGGTGTATCACATGCTGGTGGTAGGTAGCTTACTGACTTAATCCATCATATATATCCGTATCTATATCAGAACATATTTATTTTCCTTTTTTATGTAAATAGTATTTTATTTTTTCCAATTACATAAAAAGATAGTTTTCAACATTCATTTTTATATGATTTTGAGTTTTAAATTTTTCTCCCTCCCTCCTCCCCAAGACAGCAAGCAATCTGATATAAATTATACACGTGCAATTGTGTTAAATATATTTCCACATTAGTCATGTTGTGAAAGAAGAAACAGAAGAAAAGGAAAAAAAATCACCAAAAAAAAACCATAAAGAAAGGAAAAATAATATGCTTCAATCTGCATTCAGACTCCATATTTCTGTCTCTGGATGTGGATAGCATTTTCCATCATAAGTCTTTTAGAATTGTCTTGGATCATTATATTGCTGAAAAGAGCTAAGTCTAACACAGTCGATCATCACACAATGTTGCTGTTACTGGAGTACTTATATTTTCAACAGACACTGCTCATAGACCCTGACCGGGGTCCAAAATAGAATAGGAGTAGAGAGCAAGCTGAAATGCATTGGGGGCATTGAGTAGTGCTTTCAACAATCCTTGACCATTTTTTTTTAAACAGCAATGTTCTCTGAGCCTTGCTAAATTGCTATTAATCATAGAACGTTATGATCTACAAAGAAAGAAAACTGTAGGTGGCCCAAAGGCCAGGGAAGAAATTCATAGTGCATGTGATCAGGCTGCTGCAGTTTAACAATGATGATTAGTGTACTAAAAGTGGAATAAAAGGAAGGGTGTGATGGGTAAAGGAGGACAACCAATTGTGCAGTAAGAATGAGGGGTAACAGATGTAAAATGCTTAGAGGAAGTCTTCCAGCACATCAGGTAGATAATCTACACAGGATTTGGAGGAGAAGATAGACAAAAGTTACATAAGCTGAGAATACAGATATGCATGAAGAGAGTATCCGCATTCGTGAGATCACTGACCCCATGAATTATCGAAATTTTCTAAGATTCAGTCAAAAACATTGTGATATCCCTTTTAACGTAGGCTATCAGTTTTCAAGAGAATGAAAGGGACACGCTTTTTTTTTTTTTTTTTTTTTTTTTTTTTTTTTTTTAGGATTCGGTCTCTTCATATAAACCAGGCTGGAAGTTATGGACCTGATCTTATCACTAGTCAATCAGCTGGGGAACTTTGACCTATTCCACTTCCAGCCTGGGTCAATTCGCCCCTCCTTAGGCAGCCTAGTGAGCCTTCAGGAATGACAGCTCACTATATTGATTTCAGACTTAATGAGGCTTAGCCTGATCAGCATCCAATTAGCCATGCCCACTACAACTCAGAATTCCTGAGCTCAGATCTACCAATCTCAATCTCCCTGGTAGCCGGGAATGGGGAATACAGGCATGCACCGCCACACCTGGCACGGAAGAGTGACTTTCTGCAGTTTTCTTTTGCTCTGCTAGCACTTTTAAGAGGCTTTTGGAATAGAAAGTAGGAAGCACAGAGTAGAATTCTGTTGGGATTTGATATTTTCTCTCAGAATCAAACTTTGAGAGGGGGGACCAAATCCCTATTCAAAGGTTCCTTCCCTGTTACCTACCAACCCACCTATATCTCCTTCGTTCTTAACAATCCCTCACTTGATCAGACCATTTGTTAACTTTTCCCTTTGTGGTTAATTCCTTGAGAAAGCCATCTAAACTGGGTGCTCCCTCTTCCTCTCCTCTCATTTTCTTCTAAAGCCTCTGTAGGCTGGCTTCTGACTTCATCATTCAACTAAAACTGCTCTCTCCAAAGATACCAATGATCATTCTTTGCCTTTCCCTCTCCTCCCTCTCCTCTCCTCTCTTCTTCTCTTCTCTCTCTCTTTGTTTTCTCCATCTCCCTCCCTCCTTCTCTCTCTCCCTCTTCCTCTTTCTCTGTTTTCTCCCTGTCTCCCTCCCTCCTCTTTCTCTCCTCTCTCTCTCTCTCCTCTCTCTCTCTCCCCCTCCCTCCCTCCCTCCTTCTCTCTTTTTTTCTCCCTGTCTCTCTCTGTCTCCCTCCCTCCTTCTCTCTCTCTGTCTCTCTCTCAATCTCTCTCCGTCTCTCCTTTAATTAATAGGTAGCTTTATTTGAGGCATGAGTTCACATGTGTCAGTTTATATTCGGGGTTTTTTTTTCAGGGTTCCTGTTTCTAAGTTACAGGAGATAGGGAATTGTTAGCTGACTCCTAGTTGTTTTCCAAATCTTTTAGTTTATGATGAAATACTAAAGAGATCATCAGGAGCAAATCACTAGTAGAAACCATCATTTCCCTGGTGCCCACATTGGGGCGTTGTAAGAGAAGGAAAAAATTTGACTACCCCCAGATCCAAACTATCCAAGTCGCCTTAGATCTGACTTAACAAAATTTCTGCACAACAGAGGATGAGGAGGTTGGGGAGCAGACAAGATTACAAGGTCTAATGTTGAGAACAAGGAAACATTTCACATTACACATACTGCCCTGTGCCCATTTCCCCCCGCTGAGTACAGCCATTGATTCTGCTCCAATGTCTCTGGTTTCCTGTGCTTTCCCCTCACCCACCCTGTTCAGCTATCTTCACTGAGGAAGTGGAAGAGAAAGTGGGGGAAGGGAGGGGAGGAGAAGAGAAATAGTCCAACCCTGAAACTCAGCCACCACCTATTCAATGAACCTGTCAGTCAACTAGCATTTATTAAGCACCTACTATATGTCATTGAGGTTAATGTCCCTCTCAGATTGGCCTGCCTACTCCTTGAAACTCAAGGTGATACAGATTTTGTTGTACACATTGAACCATTTGAAGCGGTGGTCCAGTTTTCCAACTTTCAGAGTGATTCTGGTCTGGAACCCCAAATTCTGGTTGAAGCCCCTGAAATGGAACTGCTTGAAGATGGCCTTTTGGTCCTAGGGTTAGGTAGCAGCTAATTACTCTCCCCAGCCCTCAGGCTCTGCACTTTGCCTGCCACACCATGGATTAGGTGGCAGGAGAGAATACTGTCAAGGACTATGGCTGAGGCTGGAGGAAGTGTAACTGGCCCAGAGAGAATGTCACCTAGCATAAAGCCTAAGCTCCCTCCTGGTCTGGCTAAGAGTTTAAATCTTCCTACTGTAAACAACTACCTGGTCCTTCTCCAATCTTAGACTGCCAGAGTCAGCTCTCAAGAGAAGGGAGGTGGGAAAGGGGAAGGTCTGGAATTGCCAGCAACACCACACAAAGCACCTGGTCCAGTGTAAGTATTTAATAAATGCTTGTTTACTTGGCTAAAGTCTTAAAATCTAAGCTCTAATGATGGACTCCTTTGTCCCTACCATTCTACCCCATTCTCATGAATTAGAATTCAGCTAGTCCTAGTTCCCAACCAGCAAAGTGAAGGGTGTCCAGGTCTGTGTGTGTCCATTTGTATATAAGGTGTCTCTGAGGTTCCTTCTCACTTCCCAACCCCTCCTTTCAGGATCAGAGCATCTGGAAAAATTCCTTCTTTACCTAAGCCTAGGGGCAGAAAGAGGGATCCCAGGCCTATAAATCAGGGCAAAACTGCTGCCCTCCCTGAGTTAATGTTTAACCCAGGAAGGGCAATGAGTTTGTTTTTTGTTGGTTTTTTTTTTTTTCTCAAGGCTGTCCAAAGTTTATTAGGTTCTTTTGAGTACAAAGTAAAGAAAGTTACCGAGCCTGCTGGAAAGCACATAGGTGACTTGGATAATAAAAGAAAAAGGCAGTTTCTTGTCTTCACTTTTGGTGTTTTTCTTTTAAAAAACACACTACACAACTTCTTCTACACATAAGCAGCGTGCTTATTCTAAGGGATAGGGGAGGGGGGAGAAGAAGTGAGGGGAGGGAAGAAGGGAGGAGGGAAATGAGCTTTGAGGCTTCAGAATCCGGGAGCAGCAGGAAGGGCACTGCCCCTTCTGCAGAAGGCCCAGCATGGTTTTGCCAGAATCCATGACATGCCCCTTCCTCATAGACTCTTGAGTCAGGTCACAGGTGCTTGAGCCATGAGCAACCTAGGAAGTTATTTAATGCTCTGAGGATTCCAATATAGCTGTCATGAGCGAATAAATCCACTTTTGAAAAAAGGTTGCTACCAATGGCCTGCCTCCGATTTTGGAAAACCAGATGGTGGGGGGATCACTTTTCTAGAGTAGTTGGGCATTTCCACAGAACTGTTGCCAGAGCAGAATTTAGACATTTTCTGTGATAGTCATGGGGAGCTACAAGTTGAACCATTAGATGGGACGGCTGCTATCTTGCTTGATGCTGTTTTTTGTGGCAATGGAAACTTCAGTGGTAGCTTCTGAGCAGCATCTGTTCGGCATATGATCACTGATGACTTGGCCCAGAGGAAAGGAGCACTAGGCTACTGTGTCCTTTTGTACAAGAGATCAGGGGAGGATACTCCACAGCAATGGAATATGTGAGAAGTCTCTGGGTTTCCCAAATATCTTAATTGCCAAATCGAATGGCCTTTTTGCAATCTTCATCCTTCTTGACCTCTCTGCAGTCTTTGACATTATGATAATCTCCTTCTGGATATACTCTTTTTTTAAGTTTTCATAACACTGATCATCCCTGGTCCTCCTCCTACCAACTCTTTCTCAGTCTTCTTCGCTGGATTTCCATTCATGCCATGACCATCAATCACAGGTGTTCCATAATGCTTTATCCCAGCCTTCTTCTCTTCTTACTCTATATTACTTCATTTGGTGATTTCATCAACTGCTATGGGCTCGATTATCTTCTTTATACAGATGATTCTATGATCTATATATCCAGCTGCAGTCTCTCCTGAGCTACAGTCCTATATCACCAACTACCTTTTGGACATTTTGAACTAGATATCTCATAGGAATATCAAATTCAACATATCCAAAACAGAATTCATTATCTCTTCCTGCAAACCCTCCCCTCTTTCAAACTTCCCTATTATTATTCTCAAGGGTACCACTATCCTCCCAGTCACCCAGTCTCATACCTTTGTAACCTCCATATCACTGGCTCCTTACTTGCATTCACTATATTTATATTTACATATATGTGTGTGTACAAATATATATATATGTATGTATGTATGTATGTATATATACACAATCTGCTGCTGGTTTCTACCTATATGACATCTCTCATATATGTCCCCTTCATGCAGGCTGTCATCACATTATGTCTGTACTACTCCAACAGTTTTCTAATTGGTCTCCTTGCCCCCATTTCTTTCCTCAGCTCAATTCATCCTCCACTCAACTCCCAAAATATAGATCTGACCATATCACCCTCTATTCAATAAACTACATTGGCTCCCATTTATTTCCAGGATCAAAGACCTCTGCCTGACATTTAAAGCTCTTCACCTCTTTGGCCTCTTTGGAACTTTCTGGTCTTTTTACACTTTATTCCCCTCTAGCTACACTAACCTTTATGCAGTTCCTCATGCATGATATTCTATCTCCTGACTTTGTGCCTTTTCTTGGCTGTCCCCCATAACTGGCATGCTTTACCTCCTCCTCACCTCTGCCTCCTAGCTTTCTCCAAAACTCAGTTCAAATCCTGCTTTCTAAATTTTTTACAGAAAGTGTCTCTGATAAAGGCCATTTGAGAGAGAGAGAGAGAGAGAGAGAGAGAGAGAGAGAGAGAGGAGAGAAAACTGAGTCAAATTTATAAGAATAAAAGTCATTCCCCTATTAATAAATGGTCAAAGGATATGAATAGGCAGTTTTCAGAGAAAGAAATCAAAGTTATCTATAGTCATAGGAAAAAATGCTCTAAACCACTATTGATTAGAGAAATGCAATTAAAATAACTCTGAGTTACCACCTCACACCTATCAGATTGGCTAATGTGATAGAAAAGGAAAAGGATAAATGTTGGTGGGAATGTGGGAAAACTGGGACAAAAATGCAAAGCTGGTGGAGTTGGGAACTGATCCAACCATTCTGCAGAGCAATTTGGAACGATGCCCAAAAGGCTATAAAACTGTGCATACCCTTTGATCCAGCAGTATCACAATTAGATCTGTATCCAAAAGAAATTTTTAAAAAGGGGAGGGGAAAGGACCTATTTGTACAAAAATATCTATAGCAGATCTTTTTGTGGTGGCAAAGAATTGAAAAATGAGGGGACGTCCATCAATTGGGGAACGGCTGAACAAGTTGTGGTATGTAATTATAATGGAATATTATTGTGCTACAAGAAGTTATGAACAGGATGATTTCAGAAAAACCTGGAAAGACTTATATGAACTGAAGCAGAGTGAAGTGAGTAGAACTAGAACATTGTACACAGCAATATGATGAACAACTATGAATGACTTGAATATTCTCAGCAATACAATGATCCAAGAAAATCCCAAAGGATTCATGATGAAAAATGCTGTCTCCAGAGAAAGAACTGATGGTGTCTGAATATAGACTGAAGCATACTATTTTTCACTTTCTTTCTTTCCTTCTTTTTTTTGTTTTCTTCCACAAAATGACTAATATGGAAATATGTTTTACATGATTGCACATGTATCACCAATATCAGACTGCTTATGCTCCGTGAGGGGAAACGGCTGAGAGGGAAAGACAGAAACTTTAAAAAAATGAATATTAAAAATTGTTTTTATATGTAATTGAGGAAAAAACAAAATTTTTAAAAAGACCAAAAACAAATCCTGCTTTCCGAAGGAGGCCGTTCTCCATCTTTACCTTCAATGCCTTCCCTGTGAGATCACTTTCCATTTGCACTTTCCATTTGTATACATATATACATACACATATATGTATGTCTACATTTATACACATATGTGTATGTCTTCTATTTACAATTATTTGCACATTGTCTCCAATATTAAAATGTTAGCTTCTTGATGTCAGAGATTATCTTTTTGCCTTTCTTGTATTCCCAATGCCCAAGCACAGTGCCTGGCATAAAGAAAACATTAATAAGTACTTGTCAATTATTATGGCCACATATCCCCAGTAAGGCAGTGCTACTCCCAAGCAGGTCACCACTAGATTAACAACCTCACCCAACACTGACATGAGTCAAAGAATCCAAGAATTTTAGATCTATAAGGATTCTTTTAAGTCACATGGTCCAACTCTCTCATTTTACATGTTCAGAAAAAAAATAAGTGGAAGCAGGGGCAAAGTGATAATGGAGGTAATGACTTCCCTTAATCAACTGTTCTTGTTATTCCCCAGTCTCAGTTCCAGATTATATAACTTGGGGGGAGGAGAATGAAGGAGGTAAGTTTCCCATGGCCAAGGAAAGATATAAATGTATACATGTGGAAAAGATAAAGGAGAGAAAATGGAAGAAAAGGGAATGGAAGAGGAGGAAAAACTAAAAAAAAAACAAAACACGCTTTGGAAGAAGGATTTGGGAGATGAATGTTTTGCCTCCTTCCCAGCTCTTATCTTCCCCCTCCCCACAGCCTCCTTCCAGATCCCAGGACCATCTAGTGAGGACTGTCCTTGTCCTCAGCCACTACGGTCACTACCTCAGATAGGCCTTCACACTGCACGTGTGCTTGGATCCACTCCAACCGATCTGAATTCTCCTTTTCACGTACACCTTCGTTGACTTGGGAACACAATTCTTCAGCCTTCTCTAGAGCATGTTTCAAGTGACTATAGTCAGGGTGGTTTTCAGGAGTGTTTTCTAAGATCTACAAATGAGAAGAAGAAGACAAAGAAAAATCCTTTTTGTCTTTTCTCCCACTCAGACTGTGTAAATGAATTGGGGGCTGTCCACGTTGGGCCCTTAGCAGAGTGGAAATAGCAGTATCCTTTCCTTATGCTCTTTGTGCTCACAGGGACAACATCCTGGAAGTCAGGATGCTGGTGTGATCCCTCCACTTTAAAGGGGAAGGAATGAAGAGACATAGGCTCACACAAAGAGAGGCAGGAATTAAGATTTAAATTTCTTTAATGCTTTTGACTCCCTAGACCATAGACCCCTGCAGCTGAATTCCACCAGGAATAGTCTGAGTGATATATTCCAGCTTGTCACAAACACTGGGCTACAGGGAGTGATCTCAAGTGTTTTAGCCCCTGAAACACACTATAACTTTATTCTTAACTAGTTGGATATATCATTATGTTAATTCTAGTGGGCGGGGGGGGGGGGGGTTATTAGGGCACCTAGGCAGTGGAGTGGATAAAGTGCTGAAGTCAGGAAGACCTAAGTTCAAATTCAGCCTCAGACACTTATTAGCTTTGTGATTCTGGACAAGTCACTTAACTTTTATCTGCATTAGTTTCCTCATCTGTAAAATGTGGATGATAATAGCACCTACCCTGCAGGGTTTCTGTAACGATCAAGTGAGATAACATTTGTAAGTACTTTGCAAACCTTCAATTACCATGTAAATGCTAGTTATTATTATTATTATCCTCTTTAGTAGTCTCACTGTTGATTCAATACCATAGATTAACAAATAAAGCATGGAATAACAGGATTTAATATATATGTATATATAATATATAATAAAAATACATAATAAAATAAATTAAATAATAAAATATTATATAATAAAGAAATATATATATGTAAATTAACAAGCATTTATTTCCTACCCTTCCCAATCCTCTTCCCCCTAAAGGCTAGAATATCTTTGAACTTCATGTAGTACAATATAGGTAACAGGAGGTAGAGCAGTACAGTGGAAAGAGCATAAGCTCTGGGGTCAGAGAACTTGGGTTCAAATCCCACCTCTGTTACTTACTCCCTCTGATTGGATGGCTCTTCCCCAAACTTCTATTTAAGGAGGGCCTCTAGGACCCTGAGCCCTGTATCTACCTTCCCTCATCTCATGGTCCTCAATTCAATCTCCTGATGTAGGTAGGGATCCTATTATCTTTCTCCTCTTAGAAACCATAGGACCCAGCAAAATTAAATGATTTGCTCAACATCCTGTTGTCAGAGTCAAGAAGTAAATATAGGTTTCCTATGAAACACTGAATCCAAGAATCTGGTCACCCACTGCTAAGGCTATTTTCTACCTAAGTTCTGCCTTAGAGTCACAAAGTACAAGTGCCCAACTCCCATCATCATTTGTATGGTCTCTGCAAAGGAGACGCCAGCAGAACAGTTAGTAATAATCCTGGACTGAAACAATATGAAAGTGGGTACTTACATTTTTAATGATTAGTGGGTATCTTGTTACCCGCTGCATAGGCTTCAGGATAAAACTAGAAAGTGGCATCCCTTTACACCGAGGATCCATAGCTAATCTCTGAAAAAACAGAGTTTGTAAAAAAAGAAAAGAAAAAAGATTAGATTTGAGAAATGTGCAGCTTTCCCTTTCAAAAAGCTAATAACTAAAGGCAGTGATCTACTAATCACCAAATCTTAGGGCCTTTTTTCTTTTTTTAACCTTATTGACTTCTCTGCAACATCTGAAACTCTTAATCCTCCTTATTCTTCTTCTCTGGTTTCAGAAATACCATACTCAGCTGGTTCTCTTCCCACCTTTCTAACTACTCTATCTCTGACTCCTTCATTGGCATCTCACTTTCTTCCCAATCATTTAAGGTGGACATTCCTCAAGGTTAGGGAACTTTCTTTCTCAACACTAAGCTAATACAGGCAGGTAGGTGGTGCAGTGGATGGAGTGCTGGGCCTGGAGTCAGAAAGTTCAAATTCCACCTCAGATACTTATCAGTTGTGAGACCCTGAGCAAGTCACTTAACCTCTGTTTGCCTCAGTTTCCTCGAATGTAAAATGGGGATAATAACAGCACCTGCCTCACAGGGATGTTGTGAGGATGTTGTGCTTAGCACAGTACCTGGCACATAGAAGGCATTATTAAATGCTATTCCCTTCTCTTAATTCAATCCCAATGAGTTCAGTGAACTCTTGTCTCTGCAGAAGATTCCTAAATATCTATCTCCAATCTTGACCTCTCTTTTGAACTCTAGCCTGTGATATCCAACTGCCTCTAGGAACTCCACTTGGATTTCCCATAAGCAACTCAAACTCAATATTTCCAAATCTGAGCTGACTCTCTTTTCCTTTAAGTGTGCTTCTCCTTCTGACTTCACTATTTCAATGCTGTGTTCCTGAACTTGGGCTCATCTTTGACTCTTCCTATCCTGCACCTATACTAACTATGGGTATCCCCTAAGGTTCTGTCTTAGGACCTCTTCTCTTCTCAGCTGTGATCTTATCAGCTGAGAACTCCATGGATTCCATTATCATCTCTACACAGACGATGCTCAGCTCTACATGCCCAGCTCTGGTCTCTTTCCCCAGCTACAGTCTCACAACATCAGATGTCTTTTGGACATTTCAAACTGTATGTCTCACAGGTAACTCAAACTCAACATGGCCAAAACTGATCTTATCATATTCCCTCTTCCAAACCTCCCTATTACTGTCAAGAGCATCCTCCCGGTCACTCCAGCTCAGAATCTTGCTGTCGTCCTCCGTCCCTCACTTTTACTCACCCCAAAATCCAAACCATTGCTGAATTTTGTTGTTTCTACCCTTACAATAATGCTTGCATGTGAACCTTTCTCTTCCTTGCATGCAACCACTACTTTAACTTGGGCTTTCTTCACATCTCATCTAGATTATTGCAACAACTTTCTAATTGGTTTCCATACTTCATCTCTCCCCCATCCCATTCAATCTATCCTGACTCACCTGCCAAAATGATTTTCCTAAAGTGTAAGTCTGACCATGACCCTCCCACACCATTCAATAAACTCCAATGGCTCCCTTTTACTTCCAAGAACAAATATAAAGTCTTCTGTCGTAGCCCTTCACGATCTGACCCCCTCCTACTTTCTGGGGCTTCTTACATTTTGCTTCCCTCCACCCATTCAACAACCAGGCACTGCTGACCTACCTAGATATTTGTATATTTATCTTTCCCTTTCGAATGTGAGCTCCTTGAGGGTAGGAGCTGTTTTTGCCTTTCTTTGTACAACACAGCACAAAATAATCATTTAACAAATATTTGTTGACTGACTGACGACAGTTCTGAAGTCCAGTCTGTTACCAAGTCCTGCCAATAGTATCTCTACCGTATTTCCTGCATCCATCTTGTTTTCTCCATTCATAGAAAGGCCCAAGGATTGGTTCTTCAGGTGTTCTCCTCTAGACCTCCCTCCATGCTGACACCTACCTACCTAAGGTTAGGTTTTAGGCCTGGTCATTCAATCAGTTGGCATCCACCTAACTGTACTATTATTTATTTCCCCATCTTGTCCACTAAGATAGCATGAGAGACCTTATCAAACGTATTGTGAAATCAAGGAATATGATGTCTAAGGTCTATTCCCCTAATCAAAAAGGAAAATGCGATTAGTCTGTCACGACCTGCTGCTGATAAAGTCATAGCAGATCTTTGTGATCAGCTCTTTCAGTTCAATTCATTAAGTGAAAGTGGTTCATTAAGACAGAGTGGTGAGTCTAGATTCAGAAAGACCTAAGTTCAAAACCTTCCTCAGACACTAACTGGGTGACCCTGGGCAAGTCACTTAATCTGTTTGCCTCATCAGGAAATTGAGGATAAGTAAGAATTAAATGAAAAAATATACATATAGCACTTTGCAAACCTTAAAAGGCTTGTGTCAATGCTAGCTATTTTAGTTATTTAAAGGGGATTGTATTTAATCCTAGAGACAATCAGAAGCCATTGACATTTCTTGAGCAGTCAAATGACATGGCCAGATCTGTGCATTAGGAATGTCAATTTGGCAACAATATGGAGGATGGATTAAATAGGGGAGAGGCTGGATGCTAGAAGACTTAAATCTAAGCCTGTTACAATAATAGTCTCAGTCAGAGGGGATGAAGCCTGAACTAGAGGTCAGGGATAGCTGAGTGGAAAGCAGGGGATGCCTAGGACACATGTTGTAGAGGCAGACCTGAACTTCTGGAACCTTCTCTAACCATTCCTTTAATTATACATTCTAGAATTAAAGTCAAGATCTCTGACCTATAGTTTTCAGATTCAATTTTCTTCCTCCTTTTGAAAATGAGGATAACGATGTCTTTCTTGAAGTCTCCCTCATCACCATCTTTCAAATGTCACTCATAATGAGCAGTTTCAGAAACCAGAGCAGCCAGTTCTTTCAATAACCCTGGAAGCAATTCATCTTTACCAATTGATTTTCATCCACTAAAGACCCATAGGTACATTCTTACTATCCCCTTGCTGAGGTTGGGTTTTAAATCTCTACTGGCTATCTTTGTTCTGTCCTTTCTAGCCCAAATATTATTCTCCTTGCTCAAAAAATAGCTCTGCCTTATCTCTATAATCATCATCCCATCCATCCCAAGAAACAAGTGATCCTGTCTTTTCTTTTATCCTTCTTCCCTCTTCTCTCTACCTCCAATGCTCCAAAACACAGCTAAATTTAGTCATCAAGTTTCACAAGTTTTGGGAAGTGGTCTGTAATGTCCTGAACACATACCGTGGGAAAGCAGCAGAACTCTATTGTTTAGGCTAGGCGGCCTCAGCACTCCTCAGCAAGGAGTAGCTCGCCACTGATGCTTCTTTCTTTTTCCTCTGACCCTTACTGTCAGATCTCTCTCTCTCTCCTCTCTCTCTCTCTCTTCTCTCCCTCCAGTTCCTACATACCCATATATCATTCCTTGTTACACAATAAAACCGCCTGGGCAAAAAACCTGAAATCAATGACTTAGCTCCCAGTGATCAGGATCTTCTTCTCCTTCTCCTCTTTGTCATGTTCTTAGACTCTCCTAACCCAGGTCAGGATCACCTTCTGCCTCTTCATTTCCTTTTTCTCATTTTGTTTTTGCCTTGAGGGCCTACTTCCATTCTTTTATTTATTTTTTTTTTTGAAGGAACACTACATTCTTCTTAATAACCCAGTTAACTGGATGGGTGTTCCCTTGAGCCCACTCATACAAGAAGAACTCAGTTTAATTTAAGCTTAAGATCTATAAATCACTTTTCTTTTAAGTAGCTTGGTATATAATAGTACACCCATACCAGAAAGGCAACCTTTACCTAAAAATTTAGGAATTACAAGGCGACTTTCCTCTGAGCGGCTGAGACATCAGAAAGGGGCTATTGGATCACATCAAAGAATCTGGCACTTCTGGTAACCATGGCCTGCATCAAACTAGAGTTATCTCAGCAGCAACAAGGGCAGAACTGAAGTTTACAATGCCAAAATCTGGTCAGTGTTTTAAACCATGATAGGCAAAGGATAGGAAAAGAAGATCTTTCATCAGTTTCCTAGAGGATTTTGCCATACGTAGTTTTAATTTTTTAATTGCTTTCAAGGAAGCCAATGTTTTAGCACTAAAGGTCAAATCCAACCCATCCAATAGAGAGCTCATGCTCAGATCCATTCCAAATCTTATCAGATGCAGTGTTAGGATTTCATCTCCTTTGCTCCTTCCCTATAATCCCAGAAATGAGTGTTAGCACAGTAGACATTAAAGTAGATAGAGTCTACACCACAGTAGACAGATGTTCTTATGCCTCCCATCTCAATTCAAATCAGCATTTATTGAGCACCTACTATGGGCTAGGCATTAAATGATTAATAATACACATAACTATGTATTAATAATATACATAACTGTCCTCAAGGAATCTTCAATCTAGTAAGTAAAGGGGGGAAGATAAGCACAAAATTAGCTATAATACAAAGCTAGAAATCCTCATTTTTTTCCCCTAGGACCCAGCACTACCAATAGTCCCAATCCCATGTAGATGTTATTATCCCTATTCTACAGATGAGAAAATAGAGGATGAGAGAGACAAAGTGACTTGTCCAGGGTAACAGAGCTAGTGTGTGTCTGAGAGGAGCTCTAAGCCCAGTTCTTTTTGATTCTAGGTCCAGAGCTCTATTCCCTTTGTTAGGATAACTCTCAAAAGCAGACAAACCCTTGTACAAAGTAGGCATTCAGTAATATTTGTTGATGATGATAGTGCGATGAACACTGATATCACAGACATGAAAATGCTCTTTTTACCAGAACAAAGGGAGAAAATAACAAGTTATTTTCCTCTTACTAGTACCTTGCTATTTGTGGAGACAAATTCACTCACTGAGTGATTATATTTAATTTACTTTTTATTTTTTTCCCAGGAGAATTGGTGGGCATGCCCATATTGCTGACAGCATCACTGCCATATCTAGGAAGAGTATCAGTCTTTCACAAAGGAACAGGCAAAAATCACTGGGCTGCTGAGTCATGTCCTTCCTACTTCCTCTGTTAGTAACCTTGACTGCTATTGCATGCCTCACTGATCACTGTGGTTCCTAAGTCCTTCACACACAAAAATAAGCAGAGGAGGAAAGCAGCAGGATTCTTTGGTTACTCCTTCTGGTGGCAAAGACACTGTGCAATGAACCTAATAAGATGATTTAAGTCAGCAAAGTGGCACTGTGGAGTTAGGAAGATCTAAGTTCAAATCTGGCCTCAGACACTTACTAGCTGTATGACCTTGGGCAAGTCACTTAACCCCTATTTGTCTCAGTTTTCTCATCTGTAAAATGGCGGTAATGATAGCCCTTACTTCCCAGGGTTGTTGGTAGGAAATGAAATAATAATTATGAATAGTGTTTAGCACAGTGCCTGGAACATAGCAAGTGCTGCATAAATGTTAGTTGTTATTGTTATTATTTACCAATCATAAAAGTGAGTGCCGGAATAATATCCAAGAAGGGTTCTCTAGAGCTATGGGCAGCCAGCTTTCTTGACGCCCTTCAGTTTAGCTCTGCTGTGTAGACACTGATGACATTTAAAACTGTGTTCAAATGTACTATTAATTCTTTCCACCCACCCAACAAAATGCACAGGACAAACTCTGAAGGAGACTTCAGCAGGTGTTCACTCAACTCCTTACTTTGACAAATTCCTTGAACTCAGGAACTTCATCCGTCTTTTGCTGGATCAGAGCTGCTCCATTGAGCTGGCAGCTACAGAAACGTATGTAGGGCTGCATGTGGGGCAGCTGAGCCGTCAGGATGTCGCCAATCATCTTCACAGGCATCCTCTCACCAGACATTTTCTTCCGAACTCTCAGGGCCCTACATTGAAAAGAGAAGAAGTTGTCTTTCACACATTGACTGCCAGTGTATGGGAATCATTTTCTGGTCCTCGTAGAGGAATGATGTTTATTAGAAACCCAAGTCACTAATAGATCTATTTAGGGAGACACAGAAAGAAAGAAAATGAATCTTACCAATCTGCAGAGACTTCAGAAGTTCTACCTGCTAGGAGATGAAACTACTTTTTGAGATCTCTTTTTTTAATCTTGGTGAGAAAAAGATTTAAACTTTTTTTTTTAGTTCAGGTAAGTATAGTCAAACACCCCATTTTACATTTGTGAAAATCCCTTTATAGGTTATTTGTGACAAAAAATATCAGCCTGGTTTAGCCCTTCTAAGTATGCTTCTAAGCTACCTTTACAACTGTCCCATTAGTGTATCCTAGGGAAGTGGTAGTTCATTTTAATATCAGCTGATGCAAAACAAAATTATAAACTAAATTAATTGCTTCTCCCAATTATATTGTCATTGACAGAGCTAAATATAAACTACTTTATGGATTATTGTGCAACTTTTCTCCATCATTACAAGAGTTAATTGGTGGTGTTGGGCAGAAACATGAGTACTCTGAAAATAGCCTACAAATACGGTAATAAATTCAAGCTGTGTCCTAGAAACTGAGAAGAGGTGGTAGTAGAATTAGGAAGATGTGGTAGCCTTGGAAAACATCTGCTTGAATTTTAAGGGCCATATTACACAAAGGTTCTCTCCTATGAATATTTTTATGGCACATCTAAGATTTATTTACAAGTGCAGTATAACTTTGGAACTTAGAAAATGGGTAGTTTATAAATGGCAAGAATTCAAATGTCAAATGTGGGCAGGGCTACAATATTTGAGGACCTAAGAGTCATGCATGCACAGGCAGAAAGCAAAGTCCTTCCCAAGTAGTAAGTACTGAGTAAACATTTTTGAATGAATGAATAGTGCACAGAAATTACTATTAACATTTTCTTTGGTCTTAAAAAGTGGTAAGATTTTAGAGGTATAGAAGATATGCCTAGAAATTCCCCATTTAAAGTCCCATCCCCTTTTTGTATTCACTGAATAAGGGATGAAATTCTAGGGTCTAGGTCAACTCTTTGACAAAACAAGAACTTGCCACATTCTGGATACTTGTGGTCTTATTTGACAACACTTTGATGATGAAATTCATGGCTTGTTCATAAACTTATATTTAGGGTTCACTATACTTAAAAAGGAGCTATACATAAGATTCCAAAGGTTATCCGTTGGCTAGAGAGATGTTGACAGAGAGGAGAGAGGGGCTGTCCAGCAATCTGAATACTTTCCTCTTATCAGAAGCAGAGTGTAGATAGCTCAAGTTGCTTCTCTTGGAGGTGGAGCTTCACAGGTATGGGAAATGGAGGTGGGGGGTTTAGATTGTTAGGTTCTTGGGGATAAGTTCTTTGCATTTTTTTGGATAAAACCTGTTGTATAGTCAGTTTTATTGGCATCAGTTCTTGAATAGGAGCTGAAGGCCCCTCCTATTTTTTTTTTTGTGGCAACCTAGACTTGAACCAAATTTTAATGATCCTACAGCAAATTCAGGGTAGGAACATGAATCATAGGAATTTCAGAGAGAAAGCTCGAAGACTGAGTCTAGAGTTGCAGTTTAGGGACATGAGTTCCAGGGTGATTCAAAGGTTTTATGTTATATGCATTGGTGCATGTATTGTCATGAAGAACTCTTCTGGGCCTTTTAGTGTGGCATATTAAACTTAGAAGTACATGTTATATGAAGGATAAGTGATTATTACAGTACCTCGAAAACGACCCAACTATGATTTTAGAAAAGGGCTCTAGGATCTTTGGGCTTTCCATAATTTTTTGCACCTTTAACCAAAATACAGAATAATTCTCAGATGGTCTACCAAGCTGCTTAAGGTCCTTTAAGGGTAATACCACAATCTATCAGGCTAGTTTTGGGCTGTGGTAGATCTGAGAAGAGTAGAATAGGCTCCTTGGGGATGGTATTGGTTGGCATGGACTACCTTGTGCTTTGAAATAAGAGAAACATCTTGGTGCCTTCAGAAAGGGATGTTGTGAACTATTAAACAAACAGGCAATGGTAAGCTATAGGAATAAACTAACAACATTCATTTGGGAATTGTCTTGGGAGAAGAATGCTATGTTCGCCAATATTTGGAAATTTGCTTGTGGGTGACATCATTTCTAAAAGGAATCACTGTCACCTTTTTAAAGATGTAAACCCTGAATGCAAATGAACCTCTGGTGCAAATGACACCCTTAAGTGAGATGATGCAAATCTGCTATGGACAGAAAAACCAAGATATCTGTGGGATAAACAAAGACATCTGTGTGGTACGTTGGAAAGAGTGCTAGATTTAGAATCTGGGGTCCTGAGTTTGAATTCTGGTTCTGCCATTTTATAGCTATACAACCTTGGGTAAACCACTTGACCTCTTTAGGCTTTAGTTTCCTCAGTTGTAAAATGAGAGACTTATACTAGATGACAGCTACGGTCCCTTCCAGCTCTAAACCTATGATCCTGTGAAATCCAGTGAATTGTCCAATATACAGCTTCCAGCTTTAAAATCTACCATACTACAATCTTTAGGAAAATAAAATTTCTATATCAACCAAGGAATAGAAGTTTGATTGAGGGAGTAGAAAGGGATTGAGTGGAAGAAAAAAAGTAAGAAAGTAAAGAGGGATTTTTTTAAAATATAAAAGAGCCATAGTTTGAGGGAAGATAATACTATCCACTGCAAATACCAGATGTAGTATCTATAGTCTCCTGGCTGCTTAGTCAAAATGCTGGTCCTAAATTCACTTGAATAGTACCTGGAACATACTGTCCCTATCGATCCTACTTCAGTCTCCTTCTCTGGATTTCTATTTTAATGGTAGGACTTGCTAGGATTCTGGCTTATAAAGATTAGACAAAGGAATGGGGAATCTCTGTGGGTTTCATCCAGGCTTTGGAATGATATTATTATGGTCACTGTAACTACAGTCCCAAGAATGGTTTTCTCCTTGACAAGCAGCTGTGTCTATCCCATCTAGAATCATGGGAACTCAGAGTTGGAAGGGAACTTGCAGGTGATCTAGTCCAACCCACAACTGAACAGCAATACCTTTGACAACATTCCGGTAAGTCATCATCCATCCACCCATCCTCCACTTGATGGGGAAACCCACTACCTTCTTAGGTGTCATGCTAATGTCATACATTCCCTATGACTTACATTATCCTGTGTAAATATCTCTGATTAGTACCCTTGGATTTTAAACACACACATATATGTATGTACATGACATGTGTATGCATGTACACACATGTATATCCACATATGTATCCATACCTATACATACACATGTGTGTATGCATCATTATACATCCACATACGTGTGTAAACATATGTGTATGTCTCTATATACCCACATATATGTATATACATACACATAGGTGTGTATACATCTATACATACACACATATAGATGTATACATGTGAAGGCTTAAAGATTAAAGAAATAGAAGCACTATGAACAGTAGTTAATAAACTAATCAACATTTCAATGGCAGTAGATAATAGATAAAAAATATTCTTAAGTCTACAGTCCAAGGCAATAACAGAATGACCTCTAATGGCCCCTATTCTCCTTCTAATTCTGTCACTATCAGGGTGCAAGCTCTTAACACTTAACACCAAACACCTGTACTATTTCAATAGCCTTCTGGTTGGTAATCTCTGCCTCAAGTCTCTCCTCAGTCTAAGTCATCCTCCATCGTGGTGGTGGTAGTTGTCCTTCACTCTCAAAGAAGATCAAAATGGCATGGCTATAGTGGGGTCAAGGTATAGTGTGTCTGACTTTGGCTGAGGCTCAACAGCCTCTACCATAGGTTGGCCACAAGTAGTACATATGAACATTTGGAGTAGAGAAGGTTCTAAATTTGCACATCTCACATTTCTTTTGAACTACTGCAATCTGCTTTGCTCAAAGAGCACAGCGCCTTCCTTGAGTCAGGCACGCCATTCTAGGCAGTCCTGTGCCAGTGTCTACCATGTGTCACAATCAATTCCAAAATTCTTCAGAGACATTGAGAGTGTGTTCTCTTACAACAAGAACTGTTGGTCTTCCAAGCCTACAGGATTTCTTGTTTTCCATAAGCATGCACACATTCCATGTACTGACAGTGAGTGAAATCATCTTTACAAATGTTTTTTTGTACATTTTTTGGTGTTTCAACCACAGGGTAGGATCTCTGCTTGTTATGACAAGCAGGCCAGGGTGGGATGAAGCAGAAAATTTTTAGGGCACCTTTTGTAGTCAATTCCTCACACCAGGAGTTGAGCTGTATGATCATTCAAAAGGCTCAGACACCCAGAGGGCTGCTGAATCCCACTGCTGCTTCAGTACAATGAGAAGATGACCCTACAGCCTGGGCTGCCTGTGTTCAAGGTTGTGACTATAGCTCTCAGTGTATCTGTACCTGCTGTTTGTCACTTGCCTATTGCCACAGGACTTTGAGGTAGATGAAATGGTAAAATGGTATGGGTGATGTCTTTTGACTCGTGCATAAATCAGATTTAAGTGAGGCAGACTTGCCCAAAGGCATCAGCCTCACTCTCTCTTCCAGAGTCATTGAAGTCCAGTGGCAAGACAAAAGTCAAGATGACTGGCAATGCCTTAGGATGCAGGGGATGACCTTGGCATCTTCAATGTCTAACCAAGCTCTAAGCGCTCCACAGCACCTGCTTCAGCTGCCTTCATGGCCATTGGAACAAAATGTTCTCATTCACTCATTCTGCTGGGGTAAGTCTTCACATGCTTGAGATAGACACCCCCCTAACTCACTGACAAATCTGAGACCCCTCAGTTACCTTCATCCTGGTTTAGTCCATCTGCTGAAATGATTTACCAGAGTATGGCCACTGTGCATGCTACAGCTTCTTGGAGCCACAGGTGAGAGCTGGGTGAATCAGGCGGACACCAAAGGTGGAAAGCAGCCCTGAAAAGAGCTCAGTAGCCCTCACACCAGAGGTACTAGTCTTCCTTGAATACCCTACACCAAGCCATCCCCAACTCAGCTATCAAAGTGATCTTCCTAAAGCACTGGTCAACCTCCATGTCAATCCCCACAGCTCCACAACCCCCACCTCTGACCCACTTCCCCTATTCAATAAACTTTAGGAGTTCCCTATTACTTCCAGGATCAAATATATAATCTTCTATTTGGTGTTCAAAGCTTTTCCTAATCTTCCCCCATTCCCTGCCTTTCCAGTCTTCTAATACATGACTCACCTCCACGTACTCTGTAATTCAGTGAGACCAGCCTCTTTGCTATTCTTTAAAGAAGATGCTCTTATCTCCTGATTCTGGGCAGTTGCTGTCCTCCATGCCTGGAACTCTCTCTCTCCTCACCTCTGTCTCCTGGCTTCCTTCAAGTCCCAACAAAAATCCTAGCTTCTAAAGGAAGCCTTTCCTGGTCCCCTTAATGCTGGTACTTTCCCTCTGTTGATTATCTCTAATTTATCCTGCATAAATCTGGTTCATACAGCTTTTTTTTTTTACCTATTATCTTCTCCAGTGGATATGAGACTCTTGAGGGCAGAGACAATTGTACCCATTTTGGGGGGAAAGATATTGCTAGCACTTAGCACAGTGAGTGGCACATGATAAGTGCTTAATAAAAACTTGTTACTTGACTTGACTTGAAGATGCTATAGTACAGGCCTCAGGTGGGAGAAAGTAGAAATAATGTTGTTGAGAAATTAGAGGTGGGGAGAGATACAGGAGACTATCAAATTCCATTCTACTAACATTTATTAAGCCATTATGGAAAGACAAACTTTATACCATTTGTCTAAGGCCAAAAGAACTCCTACATCAGGGCTGTTATCTATCATTATAGCTAGAGCTGGGACTCAGAGACACTTCTTGACTATAGGTTAAGAAAGTGAAAATAGTATTAACAGTGGGTCCGCTGGACAGTCACTAGTATGACCAGGATTGAACTGGTTAATACCTTTTTATAGCCGAATTTCTTATTGGGCCAGCTAAACTTCTTTCTTTCTTTTTTTAGGCAATTGGGGTTAAGTGACTTGCCCAGTGTCACACATGGGCCAGCTAGACTTAACGACAGGTCCAAATCCATTCCAAACACAAGTCTATTAAAATATTTTTATCCTAATTCCTTTGTTTTGCCAATAGAGCAGGCAGCTCTGAAATCCTATGATTGCTCTGAGCTTTGCTGATCTTAGCTCTTTATTGGGAAGTACCAAACATCTTCAAAAGAACCATGGGTCTGGAATGGAATTTGAAGATGTGCAATCTCACATTCAATCTCAAGAGGAGAACTGAAGTACACTAGGCCTTAGGAAAGGAAGGTGAAGTGCTGGTCAGATGGGGGTTACTTTGCCTACCCAATTTCCCAGCTTTCCCGGGCTACTCCTTCCCTGCAATAATAATACAAGTTGGAATAAGGAGTTGACTTCTGAACCATTGTTGTTATCTTTGGTACATTAGAAGTGCTGGGCTGAAAGCTGGAATGGAAAGAGGCGACCTTCAAAGGTCAATGGTGTGCTACAGCCAGCTCTAACAGGCTCCCCATTGTTAAAATTTCAGCATGAACATTTTCATCTCTGGAATCAGCAAATGCTACAAATTGGGGCTTGATTTATTGTTCTGTTGATTGCCTAGACTGAAGAACGTGATGGGAAAATGTTAATACTGTAGATTAAACTTACAAGTGTGTGCCTGTGTAAGTGTGGAATTTTGGCAGGTAAAAAGTCAGGAAGTGGAATGAAGGAAGAATAAAACTGTGGAGCAGATGAATGTGATTTTTCCTCTAACAATGATGTTTGGAGCTAGAGGATATTCCATAAACACTTGTCCAGATGTGCTTTCTCTTTTCCTGGGTTATTGCAGTCCTGTGACTGAAGCCTATTGTCCTGGCCCCTTGAAACACTGTTCCCTAAAAAAAAGTATAACCCAATGTCATTTCCTTTTTGTATGAATGATTGATAGATGAATAGGGGGATGAAAGATGAGAATTTTAAAATTAGAGTTAAATTTTCAATAACTTGGCATATTTATTTTTGAGCTAAAATTTCCCCAATGTAATCAATGCAAATATTTTTTGTATTTTTAAGAAAAAAAATCTGTATTCAATTTACTGAGGTGAAATCTATGAAGACATGCTAAAGCCAACATTTAAAAGATTATTGAAAAAAAGATTATTGAGTTTGCAAGATTAGTCCTGCTGGAAAAGTTGGGGGAGTGGTCTTCTCATAACAGAACTTGGGCAATCTTGAAAGGATAGGAGCAATCTTGGTAACAGTTCTAGTGGTTAAAACGCAGATAATTCTCTTAAATAGTTCTGATGGAAAATTTGAGGAGAATCATAAAAGTTCCCTAAGAGTCTGGATTATATAATCTGGAAAGCAAATGGGTCATACTTTTTTTCCTCTTTGTGCATTCCCCTGTTCCCACTAAGACTGAACTAGAGTGGAGGGAGTGG
>NW_020954587.1:14804584-14810179 GCF_900497805.2 Vombatus ursinus | reverse complement strand
TGGTGCCATTAAAAGATATAAGAAAGTCAGGAAGAGTAGGAGGTTTTAGGAGGAAGGTAATAAATTTGGTTTTGGGATCTCTTCAGCCCCCCATGGCTCCCAAAGACACAAGGCTAGCCATGGTTGCCACACTATAAGCCAAATAAAGTTATGGTGCCCTATTACAGGTTCTCATTCCTCTGCCTAGATTATTGCAGTCACTTTCTAAGAGGTCTTACCTCTGTTCCTTTCTAACCCATCTTTCGTACTGCTCTTAGCAAAACACTTTTTGTCTATAAATATCGGTCAAAATCTTTGGCTCTCTGTTGATCACTGGGTCAAGTTCAAATTCTTCCCATCTGGCAACACCATCCTATTTCTTGTGCCATCCTACATTGTTGCTACTGCAAAGGAAAGACAATCCCATGGCAATGGACATAATTACTTCTGAACCCAAATTTGGTTACTATTAAGGGATTTTCAGATTCTGGAAAGAAACCTCAGAATTGTACTTACTAATGTCCTCTCTCTATCCCCTGACCAAACACACACACACACACAGAGAAGCTCATTAATCCAATTTCCATAAGCAGATTTGAATTTTTCAGAAGATGGTAGCTACAGAAAACAGAGAGTCTGCATTTAGGAGAGGACCACACTGCTACACATCACAATAGAAGCCCTATTTAACACTAGTACAAGGGGAAAGGAGGAACACCTATTTCCAGTTATAGACTGTGTTATATCAGGCTTTTGTTGTATGAGGGTTTTGCAATCTGAAGGACCATAATCTGATCTCTGTTCTATATGAATTCATATAATAATAAACTATGTTTTGCTGGAGTTCTGTTATACACAGAAATCAGAATTTTAGGGCTGGAACAGTCTTTGGAAATCACTAAGTCTCCTCACCTTACAGATGAGAAAATAGAGGGTCAGAAAGCAATTATAAAATGCCAATAATAATAATGTATATATAGGGTGTCCCAAAAGTCTGAATGCAGTTGTAAGCTTGGTATTCTAAGCTTACAACTGCATTCAGACTTTTGCCACATCTCAGATTGTGCTCTACGGTTTACAAAATACCATCCCACAACAACCCTGTAAGGTAGGTAGTATTAGCATTATTTTACAAAAAAAGAAAACTAACTCTCAGGGTACTTCAGGGACGTGATCAGCCAGGTTCCAGAGACAGTTAAGTAGCCAAACTAGGATTTGAACCCAAGTCTCTTCTGATTTTAGTTTCTGGCAGAGATGATGACCTTTCTCCTAGCCTTCCACTGTACTGTGTTGCCTTTGAGGATTGAAACTGAAACACTTCCAGCAACTCTATGATTGCTTATGCTGAAGTATATTTCCTTAAGAAAGCTGATATTTGAGTAGAATGAATAGTTCCAAGATTCTTCAGGTAAATGAGCCAAGAATTTTTCTCAAATATTCCTGGCCAAGATATGCACGTGTCTGAGTGTAAGCATCATGGGGAGTGTAAACCCTCAACTGGGCTTTTAATTCTACTCCCCTTAAATGGTATTTAGGAAGGAAGAATTAAAATGCTTCTGGAAACCTTAGAACCACATTCAAAATAAGAACAGATATTTCTTTGATACTTCATTGTCAGCAATGAGAATGGGGGGGGGGAGCAGAGACATTTCTAGAAAGGACTAAAAAAAAAAAGGTCATGGACTGTGAGTGTGAGTATTTATGTGAGTAAAACAGAAAAACAGAGAGCATGATTAAATGAAACAAAGAACCTCCCCCTCCCCACACACAAAATCACTAGTCTGGGAAACTAAGAAAGCAAAGCATTGTGGGTAATTAGAGAAAAGAGGCTTACTTCAGCAGTTTGATATTACACATTATCAGCTCCTTCCAGTTAACAAAAATCATAGCCACCTCTTTTTCTGTCAGCAGCTCAGACTCCATCAGCGGTTTCTGAAAGATCTACAGATGCAGAAAATGAAGCAGTTCAGTAAGCAAATGGTTAGCTTGTGGGGTGAGGGGAGCTGGTTTAGAGCAACCAAGACTAATATCCCCAGTACCATCTCAGAGGCATAGAAGCTTAAAGGTCTCACAGTCCTGAAGAGGTTATCTAACAAAGGACCCCTCGGTCAGTTGGAAAACAAAATCAGTTTTGTAAGTAACTGTTAATTTGATTTTGTAGAGGATGGTCTATCCTTAATTCCAGATCAGTGTTAGCAGCAATGCCTTAGTCTATGATTAGAAAATTTGCCCACTGGAAAATTGTGAATTACAAAAATGAACGGAGACTGCTTGCATTCATCATCTCTAAGACTACCCAGTTTGCTTTTTTTTTTTTTTTGAGACAATCAGGTTAAGTGACTTGCCCAGGGTCACACAGCTACTAAACATCTGAGGCCAGAGTTGAACTCAGGTCCTCCTGACTCCAGAGCCAGTGCTCTATCCACTGCGCCATATAGCTATCCTCTAGTTTTCTTGATAGGGGAAGAAAATTTTCTAAGTAGGGTGGCAGAGTGTTCCTCAGACACTAAGCAACCTCCTCCCAAGCAGCCACCCAATTTGCAACAAGCCAAAGTTCATTGCTGGTGTCAGGGGGCAATATTCACTGACTTTGGAACTGCTTGATCTGGTCCAAGAGGAGCCAGGAGGAATCAATTATTCATTTGAGGGAACTAAGTGAACCATATTGACTCCATCTTGTGACTCAGTTCTGGAGCTAGCTCAGTTCCTTTTCTATTCAATTATAAGCCTAGTCCAATTTCTGTCTTCTAAGGAAAATTTATTCAGTTGTGGCTATTGTGAGAAAACTTTAATGCATTGTTTGAACCTCGTCCTGCATGGTTGGGAAACTGGACCAACTCTACCTATTGCTTAGAGCCCCTTAACTAAGGACCTAGGTTATGCCGAGCAGGAACCCAGTCAGATTCAAAGATTAATACAAGGAGTTTTCTCACAATTATACATCTCAAGCAACCCATATATCTTATCTGAAAACTGGCCCTGTACTAGTCAATTAGTTATTGTTCCCATATTCTTTCGATTGAATATACACACTTGGGGGGAGTGGGACACCTCTTTTTCTGAATTCAAGGAATCACAACTGTTCATTCTTTCCCTCCCAATTTGGAAAGCCCCTGATCTTTCCTCTAATCAGAAATCAGACTAATTTTGTGTCCTAGTTAATAGTTTTCTTTTAATTAATTGGTCTTATTTGATTAATTGTTTTTGATACATAAAAATCTCTCTCTCTCTATTTGGGGTCCATTGCCAAAGCTGAGGAGGCCTGGTCCTGATTTGTGAGGCAATTGGCATGCATTACTTAAATAAATTGATATGCTTGGCAGCTCGAACATTTGGTTTTCTCAGTCATTTCATCTTTCACCACTACGTATCCTAACCATGCTTTCAACTGATGGCTAGGGAGGGCACCAGGAAGTACAAGATCTCTTTCAGAGGACAGAATCACAATCTGAAGCTAGAAGGGACCTTAGAAGTCATCTAGTCCAACCCATTCATTTTACAGGTGAGAATATTAAGGCCTAGAAAGGTTAAGTTCACTTGCCAGAGGATCACAGGGCCAGGATTTGAACTCAGGCCTTGTGACTCCAAGTTCAGCACTCTTTCCACAGCATTGTGCTATTTTCACTCCACGGGCTGAGCTAACTCATTCAAAGATCCAGCAGGGATATCAACAGATCTAGCCCTCTGCCTATATTCAATAGTTGTTGTAATTTGAATGTTATTTGAAATAGCTATTTGGAGGATTTTGAAAGTCCAAGATTCCATACTCTCTCTCAGAAAGCTGTTCTCACATTTAACACATGAATATGAATACATGAATATATAAAATAAAATCTGGCCTAAGACATCTCCAGTGGACACAATTCAAAATATACCCTCTTGCATCACAAAGGTAGGGGTACCCACTCTGTGAGTATGCTACTCCACCAGCACTACCCTCTCCTAGCCCAATGTCACCTAACCCACAACTTCCGATCTTGAAGTGACAGGAATTCCACATGTAGAATTCACAGATCTTACTTGGAGCTACCGTAGTGCTATATTGTTCAGACAACATGAAACATTTCTTCTTGAACCTGATACCACTCTGTAGTTAGTAAAGTCTGAGAGTCTGTCAACTTTGCACTATTCTCCAAAGAGGCAGCTACCCATGGACATGCGAAGTGAAGCTTCCCACAAAGCAAGGAACAAAGAGCATTCTCTAGTGATCTCCTGCTTTGCAATGAGCTTCCACTCCTGGCACTTGGGAAATTCCTAGGAGAATAAATGAAATCAGTGTCATTTGGGAGATGAAGTATCTAGGGGGGAGTGTGCTGAATCACGGTGACAGATTCTCATAGACAGAGATGCAGAATGTTGGAATTATAGAGGACCTTAGAGATCATCCAGTCAGTCAATCAATCAATATTCAATGCCTAATATATGCCAGGCACTGTGCTAGGTAAATAGAAAAAAATGACAGTCTCTGTCCTCAAGGTGCTTACACTCTTTTGACCAATCCCCCTATTTTGGCAGATGAGGAAAATGAGTCTCAGGAAGGTGAACTGACTTGACTAAAGTGTATTAGTGGTCAAATAGAACCTTGAATTATCATTGAAATCATCTACAGTATTCAGTACCCTGGTGAGGGGAGAGAGGAGAAAGAACAGGAAGATGTACTTCCCAAAGACTCCTCTGGGGATAGAAGAACCAAAGGGAGAAGACAGAGAACCTTAACTCGAGCAGAGGGAAGAGGGTGGGGAGAGAGTGACAGGATTGGGAGGCAGGTAATTCCAGTTGCTTGAAAAATCGGTCTAGGACTTTTGTGTTTTAATGTATAAGAACGTGTAGAGGATTTAGAACTATTTGGCATCAGGAGAAACTATCAGTAGGGCCACTGGTAGTCACATTTCTGAAACTCAAATTTCTATAGTATTTTAAGGCTAGCAAAATATTTTCCTCACAACAAGTGTGTGAGGTAGGTGGTACAAGTATTATTATCCCCATTTTATAGAAAAGGACATAGTAGGTAGATGTGACATAGTTACACGGCTCCCAAGTGGCTAATTTAGGCAATGAAATCAGGTGTCTCCTGAATCCCAGTCTAACAGTCAACAGTTCACTATTGTCTCTCTCTTTTCTCTAATATATACTAAAGAAAGCACAGGGTGAAATTTTAGAGATATTTAATTTGGACTTACAAAAATACTAATTATAGTCATTGACACAAAAATATTTTATACCTAATTACTTCCCCTCCACTCCTCTCCCCCCAAACTGTGTGTTAGGTGTTATTATGTAGTAGAACCACCTTGGCTTGGGACTATCCTAGAATGGCAACACATAGTTTAAGTGAGGGGGAGATAAGTCATTTGACCACGGTATTTGGTAAAAAATAAATAAATAAATAAATTATTAAATAGATGAGAGGGAAGAATTCCTAGGGAGAATTCAACTTTGACTATTCATCTTTTATGTTGGATGTAATCTCATCTCACTTAAGTAGGGGACAATATTTCTAGAGTTCCCAAAGAACATTCTTACATAGCAAAGCAATCTGTGGTCAAACTGAGGTTATCTATGATGTCTGCCTTCGAAGTTTTTTTTTTCTAATAGACTCTTGATAGTGTAGGGCAG